>NW_016162150.1:0-32952 GCF_001687245.7 Rhagoletis zephyria | reverse complement strand
TATGTAAATCGATATTGCGCAGGCAATGCTATGGGCTACATACGTTTAGTGCGCTCTGGCAGCATACATGCCAACTACAGCGCCAGCCTTTATCTACCAAAGTTCGATGAGAATTTGCAATTTATGTCTGCTTGTCGCGAACAAGAATTGCATAATGTTACTGTGGCGGCGGCTGAGAATTTCGAAGCGAATATCAGCAATTTAGTGAAGAGCTTCTCTGATAGTACAGATTACTTTAAAGTGAGTTGTAAAATGTGCAAATAAGATGTTGTTCTTAAAAACAAAAATGCATTATTAAATATTTCAGTTACTTGTGGAAGCATTCCATCCCTTCTTCCGTAATCCACACAATCTACATTTGAAAAATTTCTTTCTCATTGTGCCGGCACTCGCTTTAAATTATGTGGAGCATATGTTGAGTGTCAAAGAGAAAATCAATAAGAAGGATCGCCATGAAGCGGTGCTATTCAATGATGGCTTCGCCGTAGGTTTAGCATACATTTTAAAGCTATTAAATCAAATCGATGACTTCTATGCGTTACATTGGTTCGCAACGGTGCGTGAACGTTTCAATGCGGAGCGTCGCAAAATACAAGAAATGTTGCAGGATATTAAAAAGTCGACTAACACACGAGGCGGCGCGAAAAGTAAGTCAAAAGCAGCGCTTGCAACACAAAACAATGATACGGAAAAGTTGCAACAAACGCTTGCGCTGACCGAACGCCGCATAAATGCACATCAAATGGAGTATAATCTGCTCTATTGCAACTTATGTAGCGCGAAAATATTTTTTCAATAATTAAAGTGATACATACGAGCAATTGCTTGTTTTTTGCATACATTTATTATTTTATACATAGAATTTGTTTTACTATATGTATTGTTTATATATGAATTATTACACTTCAAGAAATTAGAGTAAAATCATTATACACATTTATATTAATAAAAAGTCTGGTGAGAAAAAATGCATTTAGTCACGTAATATTACTAAAATATTTGGAAGCATTGACATTGATATGTATGTACTTATATTGAAGGAGTAAGAAATACAATACCCTAGGCAGCCAGTTATTGGAGTCCGGTTTTGTACACAAGTAGTTTCATATATGCAAACCTATATTTGTAAACTTAATTGTCGCTTCATAGTAAGATAAATATTTTGTTAAGCTGAAGATGCTTTATACATTAATTAAACGTTGCTCTTATACCATCCAACTAATTCGTGCATAGAAAAGTATTTTCAGTCTAAGAGTGGTCTAAAAATATGTTGATAATTTTTCTTGCATATGTTAATGCTTACAGAAAAGTTATAAAATAGAAAACATTTGGCTACATATTAAAAACAACTGACGTTCAAGCTTTGGGAAGTGCTTGAGCTAAAAAATTTTCAACAAATGCCTTCGGTAAAAAACGCTACTTAATGCTCCATAAATTACCCGTTGGTCCCTGCTGTCCTTTCTGATCATAAAGCTACATAATGGGTATGCCATAACCTCAAATTTGTTCTGATGCTTATGAAGTTGGCTCCGGTTTATGTTAATAATAGATCCTTTAAATTGAGAACGCCAGCTGAATCTATCTTGCTGCTCTCATTAAGAAGGATTTCGAAAAAAAGCTTCGGATGCTTTTTGTTTTAATCTGTTTTGTTTAGAAATTAAGCTAAAGATGCGTTAATAATACAATGCATAGATACAATATGCAAAACTTAATATAATAAAAATATATGTAATATGTATACGAGGTACATTCTGCTTAAAAAGTATAGATAGATATATAAAAATGTTAAGTCTTTATACGTTTGCAATAGTTAGTCAATGGAAGAAAAGTTTCAGTGCTTCAAGTCCACTAAAGCAATTTTTTCAATACCTAGCTGCGTTTTAAGGAAAGATGTGCGAGAATCTTTAATCTGCTAGCAATGCAAAGTTCTAAAATTGTTTTGAACTGCGAACTATAATTATAAAAGTAGTGTTAGATTTGATCGCTTGTTAAAAAAAACACACACACACACACTCCGAATCAAAGGATATTTGGCTACATCTGCTCGTGGGATAATTTAAGGCACTTGCTAACACATAGTGGAAGAGTTTTTCTTATTCAAGTTTTTTTCTTCTTCTTGTTCTTTAGAATCCCACCACAACGGTGTGCTCATTAGCCGCACTCGTGGGCGCATGTTTCACGTCAACATGCACTAGCAGCGATGCCAACTCCAGCTCCTCGCTAAATTTATTGCGCAGCGTGACGCTGCGATAACCCGTTCGAATGCAATTCAATGGATAACATGCCTCTGCAATGAAATGCGTCTCTGCAAACATATCTTCGTCCTGTACTTCGAAACGTAGCAGCGCGAAATGTGGATTGCGAACGGTGAACTCACAGCTTTCATTCCACACTGGGTTGAAGCCATTCTCGCTTACTTTAGTACGATGCTTAGTGCCCGTATCAAAACTAGCGCCGCATATTTCCACCGTAACTAAAGGATTATTTGATCTGCCGCCGCGGAACAAATGCCTTCCGGCAATGATACGTATCGTTATGAATCGCTCCTCCAATGCGCTGATGGCTAGTGGGTTATTCGGATCAAAGCCATCGACTTGCATAAATTTTGGCTTTAGCAAATAACCACAATTACCATTGTCTCGAAATTTCGCTTGATTCAGTTGCATGGCTTTGTCACCGGTTTGGTAGTTGAGTGCAATCATTTGTGAGCCCACATTCCAAAATGGTACCGGATTGAAATTAGATGAATCTAAACGTTGACCCTTTGGATAAACGCGACTGATTTGGTTGCGGTGATATTGTAGAAAGAGCATACAGTTTTGCTGCAGGAACTGTTTCTCGGCTTTGGTTTCTGGGAAGCTGGACATTTCGTAGAATACCCAGGAATGTTCACGGAATGGCACACTGCGGAAGTATATGATCAAATCGGACATCTCCTTGGCTACACGTGCAGAACGTTCTTTCTTACGACGTTCTGTCGCCAGTTGATTGGCGATTTGCGCGCCCTCCTGTATGGCTTTGATCCAATCGTAAGCCAACTCTTGATTATCAAACCCTATGATAAATGAATTTTGCATGGTGGGTGTCTGAATTTGCAACTGGAACAAAATGCCGGGCTCATTTGATTCAGACAAGTGTACAATGGCGCCATGTATGTCAATGGAATCGGTGCGTGAGACATTTTCGCTGTTATTTTCGTCGCTAAACGAATTGTAATCATCGCCGGCAGAGTCTATCACCTGTAGAGGAAACCAATGTAACGTATTTTGTTTAAACGCAGAAATACATATGTACGTTCAGGATTAGTTTATCTCTTATGGCTCCAACACGGAGACCGATCAGAAAATCCAGATACTTATCCGTTCAATCATTTCATCTTGTCTTGTTAAAAAAATTTACTACTTACCTTAACATAATTTGCCGGAAAGTGACGCTGCACCATGCCACCATAATCGCCGCGCCACCACATTGACGTATTTCTTTGCACATTTGTGATAATCGCATGCTTTGGAAATGACAATTCGTCCGGTTTATTAGCTTTGTAACTATAAAGCGCTTTACATGTCACACGATCATCCAAACTAGGATCCATATAGCTGGATGCATCATTGAAGTCGCCGCCATTATGATGCTCCATTGATGTCTGACAGGCCAAGAGCTTTTGACGCAGTAATTCTTGAGACACCGGGTACATCAGTTTAACATTTCGATAAAGCGGGTTTCTCATGTAATAATTGACTAGCGATACAAGAGATTCAAATTGTATGGTGTCCACAACATAGAGGCGACCCTCCTGCATGATGCGACAATGCTTGATTTTGCGATTTATTCTGAATGATATGACAAATGCATTAGTACTTTGTACCGAAGGACGCACAAGGAATGAACCCACATCGAGTTTGATGAGCACTTGCTCTGCCTGTTCTTTGGTTGTATTTGGATGAAACCATTCCTGTGTTTCATGCTTTTTGGGTTGCGGCACTGGCTCCTTCAGCGTGATCGAGAACTCTGAGCTGCGTAGCATGTTTTTACGATAGTACACAATAAGTGAGTACAGCGAATCGAAGACAAAATTATCGACTAGATAGTATTTGGTGGCGCCATTCTCATGTTTCAGCTTAATGCGACAGTGATTAGGGCGATTGCGACGCCAAAATGACAAACTATAATCACCCACAAACGTGGCAGACTCGCGCACTAAAAATGTGCCATCACCAAGATGCTTATAAGCCTCCAAGAGTTGATCAGCCTCTTGACGACCACCTAATTTTGATTTTATTTTTTTTTTTTTTTAAAAAAAAAACATAATGCAAATTCAAGATTTCAAATTTAGCAGAATTACCTTCCAATTTTCCATGGAACCAATTTTCACCAAAGTGCAGCTCATCATTGACAAAATTATCCTTCGATTTGGGCATTAATGCTAATGATGAACCCTGGGACATAGCGTTGTCATCATCATCAGCGCTTCCAACATTGTTTTCATCAGTGTGCGAAGAATAAATTAATTGCTGCTGTGTTAATACANATCAGCCTCTTGACGACCACCTAATTTTGATTTTATTTTTTTTTTTTTTTTAAACTTAATGCAAATTCAAGATTTCAAATTTAGCTGAATTACCTTCCAATTTTCCATGGAACCAATTTTCACCAAAGTGCAGCTCATCATTGACAAAATTATCCTTTGATTTGGGCATTAATGCTAATGATGAACCCTGGGACATAGCGTTGTCCTCGTCATCAGCGCTTCCAACATTGTTTTCATCAGTGTGCGAAGAATAAATTAATTGCTGCTGTGTTAATACGAAATGATACAGGTTCCAAGCCTTGTCCACCGGATCCTTGAAGTATAACATTCCCTCTTTAAGGAAATTGCGAACGTTTTCATTATCATCACCAGTACCACCGCTGATGGACGATCTACTTCCACTGTTCGACGAGATACCAGAGCCACCACCTACTATACTCGGCCCACCAGGGCAACCGTCTTCATATTCGGGCAGTTTTTTATGTTTAAGTATAATTTTGCGACGCAGTTGATGTGGCGATGGAAGTTGTACTTCGGCGCGATCACAACGCTGGGTCAGCAGCATGTCACCGAAGACCTAAAAATAAAAAATTTAGATGTTGATAATTAAGCTTAAAGCTTTAAATTTAGCTTTTTTAATGTATTCATACCTCAATTAACGCCTGTGCCATGTTACGCTGCTGCTCCAATGAACAGTTCTGCTCAATTGATAAAATCACTGGATACTCGGAANATCACAACGCTGGGTCAGCAGCATGTCACCGAAGACCTAAAAATAAAAAAAAATAAAAAATTTAGATGTTGATAATTAAGCTAAAAGCTTTAAATTTAGCTTTTTTAATGTATTCATACCTCAATTAACGCCTGCGCCATGTTACGCTGCTGCTCCAATGAACAGTTCTGCTCAATTGATAAAATCACTGGATACTCGGATGTTACAAACGCGTGTTCTTTTATCGTTTTGATCACATCTTTAAATTTAATTTTTGAAGTCATCGTGTGGCCGTGAAAAATATAAGGCAGATTATCGGCCCCATTCCAGCAGTCTAGCTCTATACAACGACAACCCATGCGCAAAGCTCGCGCATATGCTTCACATGACGATTCACTGGAAAACTGGTCGCCTGTGAGATAAGTGTTGTGCGACGACGCTATCCAGTAGGCAGATATAGGTTGTTTCATGTCCATGTAAATACGATCACAGTTCCGATCCCAGAGATCGTTGTGTTTAGAGAAGAGATAATCAAGAAATTCACTCGGTGTGAAATAAGGCTCTTGCACATCGCGTTCAACGTCTTGCAAGAAGTCACGTATGAAGTTTGAAACGGATGCATCATCGCGTCCCATAATCTCATGTTGCTCCTGTATCAAAAAATTTTGGAATTCACGTAGTGTTACTGCTTCGCCATTTTTCGAGTATGGAAATGTGCCAGGTGTGCTATAAAAGATTTCTTCCAGAAAGTTATGTGGCAACAATAACTTTCGGTACAATCTGGAAAAATCATCAAAGCGTAAGTCATTTTTACGCCTAACATCATCTTCAGAGAAACATTCCATCAGCTTGCTGGTGGTCATTTTGCAGCTAATACTCGCCAAAAACGTTTTAAAATCTTTAACTGTTACCTGACCACCATCTTTGGAAGACTGCATGCTTGAGTTTTCAATAGCATAATATTCACGACGAAGCCAACGTTCTACTTGCAGTGGATAGGGTGCAGTCACGGTGTCCTGCACCATGTAGCGAAGACCGCGTACCCAATTGTCTGCCTCTTGTTCCGATAGTGCTACAACTGAGAAGGTCTTTAGTTTAAATGCACTGCCATGTAGCACGACAAAGCACTTGGCCGGCTCGAAGCGTTTCGAATCTTCAGCACAATTGCGAAATTCTTTCGAGCACTTTCCAACTCGTATCTCTCGTATTTCACGCAATTCCAGCGATCCTTCATAATCGGTACGTGTATCCGCCATAACTGAAGACCATAGAAGCTGACGAGTTTCCCGCACCAACATCAGACGACGCTGTTCTGGGCGATGCTTAGAATAGAGCTTGGTGATTATGGTGCCACGTTCAAGCATACAAATGGTTTGCTCCATCTCTCCCAATGTGGGCACACTCATTGCGCTGAAACAATTCAACATGGTGGCTTTGCTATTCAATATGTATCGATGAAGGTAAGTGATCGCCGAAAAAGTAGTTTTTGTTTGTTTACTGGTCAATAATCACTTGTTGGCCCTATTTGTATATTTTTGTTCAAGGAACTTCCTGTTGCTTGTAGAGTTTTCTTTTTTTGTTTTTGTTTTTGCGTATACTGCCTGTACTTTAGCAAGTTTCATAGCAGTGCCATATTTTAGATTCGCCCAACCACACAATTCAATATTATACACACGTTTGTTTCTATTGCTATCACTACAATGGAATTAACAAAGTTTTTATCATATTAATTAGTTTCCAATACGATTATTTGTAAAATTAAGGCACTTTGCAAGAAAGTTTCCTTTTGTCGTTGTTTTGGACGAGCGCATTGCCAGCGTGAATAAGAAATGAACATATGGTGCCGTTGAAAATTAATTTGACGCCGTTTACTATCCAGTGGCGGCTTAAAACGCGCATACAACGGCCGGTAGCAATATTAATTAAAGTGTAACCACTGTATTATTTCCTTCCCTTTAGATTTCCTTCCGCTTTTGACAAAATTTAATCACAGCTCCGGTGCGTGTATTTCTTGGTTTTTTGTGAAATTTGTATTACAAAATTACAAGTAAATGTGGTAACTTAGTTTTATTAAACAAAGCAAAGAATTAAATTCTCCAATGCGTTATTCGAGTAAATACGAACGAGTTAAGCGAAATTCGGACACGTAATTATGTACCATGCGAGTTGAATCTTCATTTTGACTCCAAAAGAATTCTAAAAACTTTCACACAGACACTGAGGAAAGATATGCTTATTACATGGAATACCTAAAACGAAACCAGCGAATCAAATGTAAGTGCTTTGACTTCTGAAGTTTTATGAGTGCCATTTATTTTATGATTGTATTTAAATATGTTCTGTATATAACTGAGTTAGGTTAGGTAGTAATATTGGCGGAGTGAAAATGGGATTTGAACATATTTTTTTTTTACAAGCTTTTATTAAGTTTCCCCTATGAGTAATCAAATCTTGCAATTAATTTTTTACCAACTTCTCGATGAGCCAGAGGCTTGAAACTTCACACATGGCTCAGAACCCAATGACAATGCAATATGAAAATTGAATCAATACGCTAAGTGGCGCGGCTGTCGAGATATTTAAAAGCACCGTATTTATGATCCGATATGGTTCATATTTAGAACCTATTATACTTAAATGGAAAAAATAACTTAATAAAACTTAGCCGACGAAGTGCGGGTGCCGGTTTTTCTTATTTATTAGCCACTAGTAAAAGCTTGTCTTTAAAAAAATTGATTACATTACTTGTTTAATGTGGATCGTGAGAATACTAAATACATTACGTGATTCGTGGCAAAGAAATATCAAAACAAATTATGCATACTTACTTTTTTTTATTCAATTTGTTCAAAAAAATTTTACACACAGAAAAAAAATAATATATTCGTGAGACTATGGACAAAATATAGTAAAACCGAATATTTACTCTTTCTCTCTGACGGCAGGGTTTCTCTAAAAGGACTTTGAAATTTAAAAGATATGGTTAATTCAAAATATTATTTACAAAATTCAGTGCATTGTAGAGAAATTCAAGAGAAAATTCTGCAGAATTACACAATATTAAATTTTTTGGTGCATAATGACGAGTTTGTATGGAAAATATCCTTTTAAAACTTTGTTTTTGTTGTTGTTGTTGTAGCGGCTACTAAGCCCCGTTCGGGTCGGTTCATCCATCAACGTTGTCGTCAATTTCAGCTAGGAGGAGGCCCAGGAAGTGTGCGACTTCCACAGGGGCTGTCCATAGGGAGAGGGGCGTCAGCTGAGTGGGGTTCTCAGTTCACATGCACAGAGGTACATGTTCTTCAATATCCTTGAAAATATGCACATATTTTTTTTTTTAATGTATGCATATGTATGTTAAAGACTAATATTAGCACGACCACATCGCCGAATTTCGTCCTGCTCACATAATTAGCGTAAACAAATTAAATTAATTATAAGCGCATTTTCAGTACCTCGTAAACCAAAAACGTTTGATGTCTTTAAATTATACATAATCTTCTCATATTGTCATTCGACATTGCACTGATTTCTTACGGCAGAGCTAAAATTTAAGAACGTAGTTTTGCTATCATTTCTGTGTGTTTTGAATTTTTTGTTTTTGTCCCGCGGAGTTTTATATCATTTACACATACATATATATCCTGAAAAGGTGCAAGTGGTATTGTTAAAATAATAGTGTACATAATAAAAATTATTAAAATTCACTGTTGTGATTTACCATATTTTATTACATAAATTCAGAGTATAATAATACATGTTTCCTTTTTGTTTTTGCCTATACCCAGCATAAATAGGAATATAGCGAACACAACACATAAAATACATAATTACAGTGAATATTTACTTACTTACATACATAAGTATGTATGTAGGTATATATAATTGAAATAGTATAATAAATACAAAGGATTGCAACTGCCTCAAAATTAGTTCATTTGTTTAATTAAAAATCAACAATATTGAGCTGCTATTGCCATTATTGTGATTAATATTTGTGATACGTAAATATGTTTGTAATTATGTAAACTTAACACAACTCACTGTTTCAAGTAAAAGTAAATGTAAAAGTTTAAAGCTTTTAAGAAAGCCAGTTTAAATTCAGTTTTCAAGTTTGTTTACGCACATAGTATCTTAGTTATGTATTTATGTATGTACATACATATATGCGATTTGTGAAAATGTGTTTTTAGGAATTACATATACATACATATAAGTGTGAGTTAAGATTAAGTGTTGAGTATTGTTGCGTAGGAATGTTTGTGTATGAGTATTTTGGTTTGTTTATTCTTTTTAATTTGAATTCTGTATTGCTGTTTTCGCATCGTATATTACCGCGCATGTGAGTCGTGAGATCAATTGAAAGCCGGCGAGATTCGGTATAATTTTTTATATTTATATATAATACTTAGCCTTAAAATTAGTGTCGTCTATTGAGTTAATCAATTCGCTTATTGTATGTAAATGCTCCATGGGACCTTTTTTTCTTACTCGTATTGAGAGTTGTGGTTTTTTCTAAAGACATTCTACTTTTGGTAACCCATTTAGTTATTTTTTTTGTAATTTTTCTCCTGTTGTTTATTTTTAGTTATTTTTTTTTAATTACATTAACAGTTTCTTAAAAACGTTATTATAATATTAAACTCGGGGGCAGTTTGAGTTTTCTAAAATATTAAAATTTCCTTTCTTTAACTTTTTTTATGTTCTTTTTAATTTTTATTTTAATATCAATGTTTGATTATAAAATTTCTTATTCATAATTTAATGCGTAAAGCGTTTACTTACATAATTTATTAATAACTGATTATTTATTAGAGCGCAAGCATATTTTCGTTTGGTTTAGTTCGGTTTGACTAGGAAATTTAGTGTTACAAAGATTCTTTAAAAAAAAAATACATGTGCATGCTTACATGTATTTTATATAATCCATCTTTGGATAGAATCTAAAAGAGGAATAACCAAAGACGGTAGAACATCATGAAACTGCTGCCATGCATTTCCGTGGTAAGTTTCAGATAGCTTTTTATCTAGCCAAAAACTTGTAGCTGTTTAAATTCTTGTTTTTCAAATAATATTTTTCATAAAAAATAAAGTAGGTCTAAGGAGCTTTATAAAATGACATTTTCATAAAAATTTTCTATTTATAAAGCATTTAAAGTCTTCTTTATTTTTTATGAATTTTTCTGTTAATCTACAAATTTTTTTCCCGCCAATAGCTATAGACGCGCAACAGACAACAACTTTCTGTTTTGGGTGTTTTTTGAATAAAACTATTTTCTCCAAAGAAAGGTCGAAAATACAACCACGGTTTCAAGCATAAAAATAAACTCCACTCCTCCATGAAACTTTGCAAGTAGAGTTATCGATACATATTGTCAGTGACTAAGGCTAAGCGCATAGTGGAGCGGCGAGCAAAGAGCACCGAGCAAAGCGTCGATTACACACGTATTTTTTTTCAATGGGAGCGCACATATTTAGTGAAGAGCAAAGCGTACATACACGTTTGTAATTGACGCTTTGCTCGATTCTATGCTCTCTGCTCCACTATGCGCTTAGCCTAATGCATCATTCAATGATTTTTACAACCATATTGCTCTCTTATGATATACCGTTATATTTAGGTGCGTATGATTTATGTTTTTAAGTATTTTATTAAATGCTGTGAAGTTTGATTTGATTTGGTATTTTTTGGTATTTTTCGCGCACCTGATTGCACTTAGATTTTAGTTCGCTAAATCAATATGACAACTATATTGATTGTAGTAAAACATTGAGCCTGAAATTAAGCTCTTTTTATGTACCTTTTTATCGCTACACTTTCCATTTTCCTAAGCCTTATTCTTTCGCAGTCCTTTTCTTTCGTGTCGCCAGCACAATTCCCGCTTCGTTGTATATATGTATTGTGGTAGTATATTTTTATATTACACATACATACATAAATATATTCAACTCCATTTGTTTAAACGCGAATTATGCCCTCAACTGCCTGTCTTTTCACCTACAAAATAACTTCACTTCCTTCGCTTCACTGCTTAGCTCCTCCACCTGGTCCATAGGATGAGGCATCACTTATGCGACGTGTTAAAGTTGCCTTGCGATTTAATGTGGCCGATGAGTGATTGGATTGCAGTGTATTGGTACTTAAATGATGATTGGAACGATGTGAAGGATAGTAGTTGAGTGGTGCCATATTCGGATTATCGATGCGTGTTGGTGACGAAACTACGGGGCGTGGTGAAACACGTTGTAAAGTATTGATTACTTCCTGTGGTTCTTGATATCCAGAATCCAAGTCATCATGATAGGAATCCATAAGTGGGGTGGGATCTTCATAGTCATAATCCACGAAGCCATTGTTGTCGAAAGACTGAAATATTAAAATCATTTGAGTTACTGGTTTCACACTGAGGTAAAACCCATGTATTCAAAACAAATTGTAAAACAAACATTTTTAAAATAATTTTACTTGTTTTTATTTGAAAACGCATATTTTGGAACATACATAAATTAAACATTTTAGAATCTCATCGGAATACGAGAATTTTCAAATAACAAACCATCGATTTCAAAAGCGATTTTAATATGTTCATACTAAAAACTAAAGTATCAATTTTAGAATATGAATTGGGCATATTTTTTTCTCAAAACTAAAATAAATATTGTAGGTACATAACCTGGGTCAAACGTTTTTAAAAATAAAACGTTCCATACAAATTTGAAAACGTAAATTTCTCTGGGCAACTTTGATTCAAGTTTAACGCTCAAATCTTACTTTTTTGCAGTATAATCTTTGTTTGGATTCCAAAAATGCATACAGCTGTACTGCATTCATACGAAACAAAACTTTTTTTGCTAACTGAATTTTTTATTCACAGAAATAAATTTATGAGTCGTCGCTACAAAACGATATTAGCTAACAGCGAATTGGTCGTGGAAACAAGTTATTAAAATGCATATACACACAGTTATGGGAAAAATAAGGACACAACACTTTGACCAGTTTTGGCTTTTTTCATTCATTTGTTTATAAACCACATTTAAAAATTTATGCAGAAATTAAAAAAAAAATCACAACAACAAACTTTTTATACAAATTTTTTAGAAAAATTCTAAACATATAGTTTGTAGCCCCTTAAATTCTAGTAATATATGGAAAATTTCAAGCGTCTAAAACGCGAGACAGACGGGCATGCTTATGCAGATTAACTAGCACACAAATGCACATAATAATTTTACCCTGATAGACGGCAGTAATGCGGATTAACGAACCGCAAATGCGTGGGTTCGAGTCCCACGGCCAGTAGAACTTTCATTTATTACTTTTTTATTCATTTCTTTTATAAGTTCTGTATTATTTTTAACGTTGCTTTCAGTTAGTTGTTGTTGACTTTTTTAATAAAATTTAACACTAAAAAATTAAATTAGCTAATAGTGAAATAAAAAACGTGATATAAACTAAAACAAATGAAAATAAAAAAAGTAAAAATATATATACTAGTGTTCGCCCAGCGGTTGAAATTCAACCGCTAAAATTAAGGATAGTTTACGTGAGTTGAGTTGAGCTGAAATAACATTAGTTGGAATGGGTTAAGTGGAGGAGTTTAGCTTAGTACTTAGCATAACATAACATACCATAACATAAGATTAAATAATATAACATATGCAGCATAACACACCACAATATAACATTGCACAATCTTCAGTTGCATTTCCTTTTTATCCCTATCACTTTCTTCCTCTCTATCTTTGTCTCTATCACTTTTCATTTTTATGTTTATGTTTATGTTTATCTTCACCTTCATGTTCATGTTCATATTCACGTTCAAGTTCATGTTCATGTTCAAGTTCATGTTCATGTTCATATTCATGTTTATCTTCATCTCCATCTTCATCCAGGTTTCCTTACTTTTATTCTAATATTTACCTTTATCCCTTTCTTCTTCTACATTTTCAACTTTACCTTCTGCCTTGCATGAATCTTAATCTTCATAAATCTGNATCTTCATCTCCATCTTCATCCAGGTTTCCTTACTTTTATTCTAATCTTTACCTTTATCCCTTTCTTCTTCTACATTTTCAACTTTACCTTCTGCCTTGCATGAATCTTAATCTTCATAAATCTGATTCCTAAACTGCTGCTTAGCAGATTTCTTTAATTCAGTAACAATATTAAAGCATACTTAGTAGACATATTTAGGAGGCATTTCCGCCCCAACCATGTACATGTACGGCTTTAGTATTCATCTTCATCTTCATCTTCATCTTCATCTTCTTCCTCGTCTTGGTCTACATCTTGTTCTTCATTTTTATCTTTTCCTTTATCCTGATCTAAATATGTCCATTCTTTTCTTCATTACATATTCACCCCCACCATTGTTATCAGGTTAGATATTTAAATTTTCCTTCCTCTTTGTCTTTATATTTAGGTTTCTTTACTTTTATTTTAATTTCTGTATTTATCCCTTTCTTCTTCTCCATACTCAATTTAACCTTCTTCCTTGTTTGAGTATAATCTATTCGTGCACATACATACATACATCTTATTCCTAAACTGCTGNTAGGTTTCTTTACCTTTATTTTAATTTCTGTATTTATCCCTTTCTTCTTCTCCATACTCAATTTAACCTTCTTCCTTGTTTGAGTATAATCTATTCGTGCACATACATACATACATCTTATTCCTAAACTGCTGCTTAGCATGTTTCTTTAATTCACTATCAATATTAAAGCATACATTTAGGGGGCATTTCTGCCCCAACCATGTACATGTATGACATTGGGATTGGTGTGACCTTTGAATTGATTTTTTCGCTCTATTTCAAACTAAATAAAACTTTAAAAATTGCCTGCACATCAGCATCAAAATACCTTTCTAATGATATATAATTGTGTATACCTTAGAAGTATAGTTTAGCCGTAAAAGGGGTGTAAAGGAAACATGATTGCCTATTTATATAATTGATTTATAAGTTAAATTAAAATGCAATAAAAATAAAAGAAATTTAACTCTAAAAAATTTAATTAACTAATAGTGAGATAAACAGCGTGATATAAAATAAAACAAATGAAAATAAAATAAAGTAAAATTATATATATTTATAAGTCAAATAAAATGTAAAAAAAATAAAAAAACAATAAAAACAAAAAAATTTGTAGCACGCAACTCTCCCCACTCGGCTACCGCGCGCCAAATTCGCTTTCTTTGTTTGCCTATTTGTAAAAAAGACAAGGGTAAAGTTTCAAATTTTTCTTAAACCGACCTTTGAAAAAAATTCAAGAACAGCATCAAAAATCTCATTACTATGATTCCATTGAAACACTTTTTAAATGTTTTTGTGCGAAATTTTAAGCTTAAACTGTTTTGTCATCTGTTTTTTGTATGGGGAGTGATGCAGTCTAATGTACATACATTACAAAAAACCCAACCAACAAACATAATACGTGGTTGCCTTACCTTCACCGGTACACGCTTGACATATTCACGATACGTTGGATTTGGCACTTTTGTACGATAATCCACCACTTCATAGTGGCCATCTTGTACAACATTCCCATTTGCCACTGGATATTCTGAAATAAAGTGTCGCGTGCCGTGCGGGGTAAGGGTGGCCCATAGTAAGCGGCTATCGTTTGCCAATTGCGTCTGCAAAGTATCGCGATTGTTGGTCGTAGTGCAGGGATACAAAATACCACCAGCCATAAATGGATTGGCTTTGGTTGAAGATTCACCCAAAGCGCCCATGCCACTCTGTTTGATATTCGAATCGTGATAGGACAAATTGCAACTGGAAAATAGAGTGCTGCAATAAAGAGTTATATTACTTTTATAAAGTGCAATGCAATGCAAAAAAATTATTTAAACAACAACAAAAAAGAGCACACACATTTAAATATGTGTCTCTCTTATACTTACTCTCTGCATTTGAGCAATATGACTGCCAAGAGGCCACCCAAAATTATTACACCAACGCAACACGATATTAAGACAAAGAGCCAAGTGTTCTCCAAGCCTTTCGAATCGACACCAGTCAATTCGACAAATTCGATGCCACCACTTTCGCGTGGATTTGGGCTGGGGTCGCACAAGAAGGGCGCAAAGCATGGATGAGTGTCGTTTGTTGGTACTGCGGCCGCTATAATGGCTGTGCGCGGCAGCAGAAAGGACGGCAAAGGGGGTGGCGGCATGGAGAGTATGGAGTCAGGCGGTGGGCCTGCATAGTTGCAATTGCCAACGCAGCTAGCAATCATTTTCGTCGACTGTTGAGCGAAAGAAAAAAAAAGTGAAAAAGAACACACAACTTTTTTTTTTACTTGCACTTTAAAGCAAATAAATATAATTATTTTTGTTGAAGTCTCTTCTCTGCCATTAGCACACCAATAATTTACCAGTGCAGGAAACACAACTACATCGTAAAATATCGATCGAGAATACACTTGAGGCAAATTGGCAATTAATTTTCACTGCAAAACTGAAGTGTATGTAGGCTTTTCAAAAAACTTTCCACGCACATTTTATAAGCACAACAATTTATTTATACAATGGACTTACCCTTTGTTATTTAATTTTTCGATTTCAATTGCTGAAGAATTTTATTTTTAAGCAAAAGTAATTCTAGGAAAAATTAAGTCGTACTGCACTGCTTGTAAAGGAACATCTAACTGTGAGATTTGAGAAAATTCTGTATCACTTGAAACTGTAAGCTGTAAGAGAGTGTCCTGTGAGAGCGTGCGGTTGTGATTGTTTTCATTGTGTACAGTATTTTTTTTGCAACGACTTTCGCTTGATTTAGCGTAATTTTTTTTTGAATAGAAAACAGTTTGCAGTAGTTATTTTTTTTTTTTATTTAATATTACTTTTATATCTACTACTTGCTTTTGTGTAATTAATACAACGCTGCATTAGTATTATATCGAACTGAGGGTTGCACACTTTGTAAATAAATAATAACAATGGTTGCAACCCCTATAAGTATGCTTTGCTAACATACTTTTCCTTCCTTCTCTTTTTGTGGCTGTCGCTGTATGCAGTGCGCATTTGCTGCATGGAAGCAGGGTGGTTCGAAGAACGTGAATTTTTTTATGTACACTTACGTGCAAAACGTGAGCGACTTTTTGTCGTAAGCTAGGAATTAACATTTTTGCGATTTTGGAGGCTTTGCCAATTTTTATTTATGGAGAAAATGAACACCTTCCACAAAAAAAAAATATAATAATTGCCAAAAATCAACGGGAAGCTACTTAAAATATGGTAAAAAACTGTATACTCAGAATGTTTCTCGGAAACCTTATTAAAAAGCTTAAAAATGTTTAGGAAATTTCGTCGAAGTTTACTACTTTTTGTACAAGGTTTATAATTTTACTTCCATTGTTTTTGTTTGGTAACAAGCTACACTTTCATTAAAAAATAGGTTTGTTTCTTTACTTTCCTAGCAGATAATTATCAGGAAGAAGAAGAGTGGGAAAATTTAAAGAATTACGCTCACTGTCAATTAGTTAAGAAACGCAAACTAGCAGAAACTAGGAAGTCAACAGCTGATCGGTGTATTTGACAAATGAAAATACTTGCGCGATTTTTTTATTTGCTTTTTATATTTCATAAGTATTCAGTTTGCAATATTTCATCAATATTTAATGACACTCTCTTTCTTATTAACAAAATGATAAAAATATGCAGATTAAAACAAATAAAAGCAATTGTGGTTAACCTCACTTCTTTACGTTTCAATAGCTGTTTGTTCATTTTTACTAGCAGAAGAGGCAAAAAAGTAAGAGCGTAAGAGAGAGCTAGAGCTTCCAGTTTCTGCTAGCTTTTTGTTTGGATTGAGAAACGCTTTCCAGCAGAAATTAGTGATAAATGTGTTTTTAAGAAACAAAGCTTAATATTAAACTATAATGGGTCTTCCCTATTTTTATTTTCTCCGCTGTACATTACACCATACCAACTTACTAGCAAATCAAAACGAAGTCGCTGAAGACCCCTAGGTCTGAAGTATTTTTGCCAGACAATTAAAAGAAATTTATTTTGGCCGAACCTAGGGATCGCCTTTTTACACTTTTCGATAACACATTCTTTCGACAAAACAAAAATTTAAACAGTTTTATTGGTAATATCAAACTACTTAATTAGCAAACGTTTAATGATTTGAGGTGAGCTTTAATTTCCTGACATTAGGATGCTACGTAAGGCCTTAAGAACTGAGATCTGGTAGCTAATTACTAGCACGGGGTACTTGCGGGAAATAAACTTCAGAACAAAAAATGTTTCTCCTCAAGATAAAAACATTCATGTATCATACTCTAAGGGCCGAATACCTGTACGTTCGGTCAAAGCTTTGTTTTTTTTTTTTTTGAAAGTGCCCTGAACTATTTTTGGTTTGCTGGAAGGTGGTGCGGTTTAATGCACAATAAACGTATACTTCTTATTTGAAATTGGAACTGCTTGTCAGTTCGTACCAAGACCAAAACCTCTCGCCAAAAAGTGCTTCTGCACTTGGTCCTCCTGTTATTTCCTTTTGCGCTCTCGCTTTCACTGTCTATTCATGGAAGCAAAGTCGAAGGCTTATTTCACCGGATCATCTTTCTTGATGCGCAGGACATAATTTTATACGCGTAACTACATATGTATGTCTATGTCGTTAAATAGCTCGTACAGTTCGTCATTTCATCTTCTTCGAAATCCGTCGCCCACATGAACAGGTCCATAGGTATTGCGTAAAATAAATAGTTCTCTGGAAAGTTCCAAATTCTTCTCATCTTTGTTCGACATTGTCCACAATATGCCACACATCTTCTCCCCGCATTTCCTGCAAACATCGCTGACAAAAATTTCCAAATGCGCGGCTATAATAGATTATGTTCTGTATGGGCGATAGTCTTGATTTTGCAGTCTCTTCGTGATATAAATCTTCGAGAGTATAAATTTGGTTTATGCTCCTTCGTCTGGTTTTCATATCCACGTCAATTTTTCTTTTCTCGCGCTAAGTTAATTCCTCATTTGGAAACTCAATCCACTATTTCGTTTCTTGAGATGCCATTGTGACCAGGAACCCTGTAAATGTGCCTTCGCTTCTTTGCTACTGCCTTATTTATTGCATCCCTGCTTCTTAGAGCGTTTTTGGATGTAAATTGTTATTATGAGCAGATCGGCTTTATTGCTGCCTTATCGATGCTGACTTTGAAGTTGCTATCTGTTTTTGTGTAGGTCAGCTGCCCGACTGTCCGCATTAAAAAATTGTATCTGAATATCATTGAAAATTTGCAATATTTATTTTCGAAAAAAAAAAATATATGTATATATGTTAAGGAGTAATATACACATGACCAGGTACTCGAATTTCGTCCTTCTAACTTTATTAGCTTAAAAATATAAATAAATAAAGCGAGAATTTTCAATACCTATTCGTTCTTGTGAATCAAAAAACGTTGAATTTTTTAATTCTACGGAATTTTCTCTTTAATTTAGTACCCCCATTGATATTCTACATTGCATTGATTTTTTCAAATAACTTTTTCAAAATATAAAAAAAAATTTCAAGATTCTTTTAAAAAATCCTGACTTCAGAGAGAAAACCTAAAAACGCATTTATATTGATTGTCTAGATTTTTTTTTGTCGCACGTAAATACACATATGTATACATAAGTGAAAGTAAATTGTCTGTCCTATTAGGAAATGTACAATGTGAAATATGTGTATATACATATATCTATATATCGCAAATAATGGAGAGATAAGCGCCAATCAGGCTCCGAGGAAAAAGCTTTTCATTTCATTCATATTTACAAGTGGTTCATATAATGAAAAAGTCGCTTTGTCTGCCATTTTATTCATATGTAAGTATGCATATGTATGCCTCTATAGGCATGTATGTATGTACGTAAATACTTATGCATGTACAATTTTTGTATACCTATATACATACATGCCTACCTTTCATATGTATAAATATTTATACATACATACAAACAAACGAAATATCTTTCTTTCACATTTATAAGAAGTAATGCTTCGAATTGACTGGACATGGCCAAAGTCAATAAAGTAAACACTCGTTGATTTATTCAAAAACTACCACAACTCAAAGAAAAACGGAATTTTCGATCTAGTGATGCAGAATTACTCGTTATAAACTGCTGGTCACACATAACTTACCACCACTTTTTTTAAATACCCAATAAATATTTAAGTTTGAGCTCAACTTGAGGTTAAGTACAGAGCTAAGGTATTTCTCAAATCTCGAACATTGTTTCTCAACAGCGGATACTTCAAGTGGTGGATAATAGCGTTGTTCTCAACTTGACCTCCAATGTGATTCTCCAATTGGTCTCGAACATATCATTGAAATACTGAAATTAAAATAGTTAAAAGGTTTAACCTTTTTGATTCAAACGGAATAGATAAATTTAAATATTAATTTTTTATTTTTTTACTACTTTTTTAATATGTAGTTAATCAATATCGCATTACACATATATCGTATTCACAGTCAAGTTTTCAGTCGTCCGTCTACAGTCCGACAGTAAGTCTACCATTTGATTCACCTTTGTGTTTTATTTTAACTGACGACATAGGGCCGTATGCATAACAACTAAGAAATTGCTTTTTCTTAAAATTTCATACCTTTCACTTATTTTTTACTTGAACAAATCGATATATATCTTTAGTTTTTCACTTGATAATTAAAAATTCGTCTGTCCAACACTTTTTACGTATCTACGCGTCGATTTTATACTTTCGAATGCATATGTTTTGCCAACGCTGCCATTTGCATATTTTTTTTTTTAATTAAAAGCAGTGCCACCATGTTGGAGAAAATTGTTTTTATCAAGTTCATCTCGACTTCCAGCCAAAATCTAAAGATGAGTTGGAGACTGATGTTGGATATCAACTTGAGAAGTATGAGTTTCTCCAAGGTTGGAGAAATATTTTCTTTAGTGTTTGTTGGGTACGTAGAGTCAAGGGAGAGTCAATTAATAAATAAAAATAATAATTTTTGTTAAATATACTAGTTTATACCATAAAAAAACTATATATAGTAAATCAAAGTTTCAAACTTCGTACGAATTAAAAAAAAATTAAAACTTTTTTATCAAAATTTAAAAAAAAATTTTAGTTTTAGTATAATAAGTGCAAGTAAGACTAAATTCTAGTTCATTGTATGGAAAAACTGCGTAAGACCGTCAGCAAAAAAAAAAAATGTACAATCGTTTCCTACAAATTTTGCTAAAAGAGTTGGAGTTTTTATAAAATTTTTTTTGCTTTTTTTTGTACAAAGTTTGAAAACTTGATTTATATAGTTTCTGTTATAGTATGAACTATATTAAAAAAAAAAAAATTAATTCACAAAGTTCTACCTCATTAAAAAAAAATGGTGGCGGTAACTTGTGTATTTTAGTAAATACGCGAAATGCTCGTTAGAGTGGCCGTAAAAAAAATGTATATATACATATACCCCCTATTATTTAGTTAGAAAGCTTATACAATTTTCAAGCCTAATGGAGCTAATTTCATCATACCCTCGATAATTTGCCGGTAAAAGTCGGTTCTTAAAGTATGATAAATCGATGCTCTTCTCTCGAGGCCATAATTTCTTTTGTTCCAAACTTCTTTAACCTCAAGTACCCCGTTCTGGTACTTACCCTCCTGATCTCAGTTCTTATCAGCCACACGTATCTCCTTAACGTCAGTAGATTAAAGCTCTTCAAGCAAAAAACTTCTGCTAAGGAAGTATTCTAGTTCCAGTAGGACTATTTTTAAAAAATGTTTCATTGCCGAATGTATATACAGTGCCAGCGAAAAATGTAAAGAGACGACCACTAAGTTCGGCCGAAAATTTTGTTTTCGTAATTGCCTTGCAGAAGTACTTTATACTCAGGGATTTACGGCGTACTTTTTTTGTTTGCTAGATAATCTAAAAATACTCATATATGTATGTATATTTACATTTTCTTAAAATTTCTGGTTAATTTTTTTAGCATTACTGGATTTAACATTCATATAAAATTGTACACAAAAAAAAAGGTTTCTAATAACCGCCCCTGGTTAAAAGGTTTTCTTCGTGAAAATTGTTGGCGTCATACAAATTTCTTTGAGGTATTTATAGCACCAAAACTACTATTTCAAAAATATACCTCACATTCAAATCGGTATACAAATAAGAGTTATGAATATAACGCGATCTTTCATGGCCACCTTCTTGGACATTATGTTTAAAAATCACTAGACACACATACGTATGTATGTACTAATGCACATAAGACCTCACTGAGACATTCACTTTTGATTCTAAACAAAACTGAACGCCCATACTAATTTAAAGGCATTGTTTGGGGAGAGTTGGGAATATATTTCTTTAAAAGTGATTTATTTTCCAGCAGGGAGATTAACAGCAGGAGATTATAGTGCATTAAAATAACCTATGAGTTCAGTGTCGACAGACGACAGCAAACAGGCCCACATGCCCTTTTGACCTATCCCGGCACAATAAGCACACATACTCATTGCTAAATTGGATGTGTGTGTGTGTGTGTGTGTGTGTGTATATGTATATGTATGTATGTTCATACATCTTCACAGTAACAACCGCAAATTTCCGATTGTTTTTGTTACCAAATTATGTACGAAGTTGAATAGGAATTATTATAGTTTTCATTGTGGCGAAAGGAGAATACCATAAGAATGAATGCGTGCTTTCAAAGTTCACGAAAATGACGTGAGCAAAAGGGATTTAATCGCACTTACATACATAAATATGTATGTATATAGAAGAATTGATTGGACGTTCACGACGAACTTACTCGGTGATTGTCGGAGGCTTTTGCCTCTACCTTTATGTCGGCTGCCAACTTTGTCGGTCTGGGTTAGTAGGTGAACGTGAATTTCCCTGTCGGGAATTTCGTCGTCAACTACTAAAATAGCCAACTTATTACGGCTAACTTTTAATTGGTTTCAAAGTCATGCAGGGCTCAACTGAGGGGATATGTATGTACATATGTATGTATTTAAAATTGTTTCTCAATTTTCACCTTCGACAAAAAACTTGTTTTCAAAAACAAAAAATTTAAAACAATTACATTTATTTTCCAAGGCGAATTTATATAAGGTGGTGTTACTAGCTCAGCTAATTTTGTGTGTGTGTTTCGCCGCACGGCTTCTGATATCAAATTGAAAAATTTTGTTTGAATTTCTACTCACACTCTTACAGATTTTGACTGTTTATGCCGCCAAAGCAAAAACAAAATACATGTAAATTTTTGTTTTTGTACTCCTGCTATCACCTTATATTAATTCGCCTTGTTTATTTTCATTGTGTTTTTTATTGAAAGCGAGCAAGGCATATCAAACAAATAGTAGCATTACAGCAAAAACAATATTTTCTTGTGTTTTGTTGTTGCTTCTGGTAACGAAAGTTATCATACAGGTAACCTAAAATGAGTATAAAAACTAACTGTTAATTGGCACACTACAAGCGAAGTTATTAATAACATGTTTTTAGTTAAGCTGGAAACAAGCTGAGTTTTTTTCCGACATCATTATGTAAAAGTAGTCAGTTGCAACTTGCAAGTAACGTAAACTAGTCGAGGCGTGTAGTTACCCCTAGTTGAAAAATATTGAACTTATAGTTTTATACTTAGTTAAGTTCCCTACAGGGTTTAGTTCGGATTTTATTTAACACACACATACGAATAGCGAATCAGGCGCATAGGAATACAGTGGAATCTGGATAATTCCTAACCAAGGGACCAGTAATATTTTACGAATTAATGAGGCATTCAAATTAGTGAGATTTTGATTTTCCTGAAATTATACAAAAATGTTAGCAAAAAAGTGGCAGCCGGTTCGAAAACGGCCCATCTCAGAAAAATTTTCAAGAACGCTCTATTTCAGAATTTGATTGAAGAACGTCTTATCTCAGAATTTGATTGAAGAACGCCCTATTTCATGATTCGTTTCAAAAACGCCCTATCTCAGATGCTGCTTTAATAATGCCCTATATTATTTTCAATATATTTTCAGCGCAGATAGGGAGTTTTTCAATGAACTTCTAAGGTGTGGTGTTCTTCAACAAAATTATGAGGTAGGGCGTTTTTAAATTAAATTCTGAGATTGGGCGTTCTTCAATTAAATTCTGAAGTGGGGCGTTTTCGAGCCCTTTTCTAAGATAGGACCGGCTGCCGAGTTAAGTCGCGCTTTTCGACTCAGCCGTCGAAATAATGTAACCAAATCGTGTGTTGAGAATAAATGAGAATTTTTCAAGGGATCGTTACGAATTATTGTGATTTTCGAATTTACATGGTACGAATTAACGCGATTCCACTGTATGTGTTAATGAAAATATGGGCATATGTAGGAGTGCAACAAAAATAACAACAACGCCGACAACGGCGAAGACAACGTCGGCGAATGTGTCGGTTCCCTTTTAGCGCTTTTGCCTTTGCTTTTGCACTTTGGGCCAAATAGAAATGCTTTCAGTGCTTTCAAACTTATCGTGGCGAATAGAACGGCAATTATTTACGTGAATGTTGGGTGAATTTTTATATAAATTGTTTTTTTTTTTTTAGAAAAGGAAGTCAGTTAGTGGCGCGACGATAAGAAATGTAAGGAAATGCAAGTGATACATTGTGAAGTGTTTAGATATGCAGAGTTTAAGTGGATTAAAAATGTGAAATTAACTAATTGACTTTACCACCCACAAAATAAAAAACAACAATAAAGCTAAAGTGAAAGGACTACATATATAAAACACACAGGCATACATAAATAAGCACACAAGTAAATAGGCAGGATAATTTCGGTTATTAGCCCTTTGTTGCTACATTCCCCTGTGTTGCCGCATTGCTGCCGCCGTCGACGTCGTTAGTCATTCCTTCACCTGCAGCGATGGCAAACACATACATATATGCATACATATCGGCACATTCGTAGGTGCGATTGACGCAAATTGTTGCGGTCGCTTATTGCTATTGCTACTGCTATTACAATATTACGCGGCAATTTCTCTCTGCACTAACGTTCATGAAAATTTTGGTAGCCGCCACCGTTCTTACGATGGCAAAATTTCGATGTTTGCCCTTTGTCCTCTGTCACCTGCTGGCTGCAAAATGAGGAAATTGCAGCCTACAATGATTTGTGTTGCTAATTCATGTTGTCTTGCAATTGCATTCGAATAAAAATAGTAACAACAACAGCGCTCTTCAAAACAACAACAACAACAAATACAACTACATAGTGCAGTCAAAAATAGCAAAAGTGAACTGTCACGCTGAAAAACATAAAACACGAATAGACAAACGTCAGGAAAGTGGGCGTTAAAAGTAGCAAGGGGCAGAGAGGAAGGTGTGCGCTTAAAAAAAAATGTGTGAGTGATAGTGAGTAATAAAGATGTATGTAAAAAAGAGCTTGTTTATGTATTTGCATTAGGGTAGTCCAAAAATGCACAGCAAAATCAACTTTTTGGAATTGTCCTGCTGCCACTCCCTAAAACTGAAAAATATCGGAAATAAGTAGACCCACATTTTTCATTCTGAAATCGGTTAATATTTAACCGTGCCGTCGGCGCACTGTATTTTATTTGGAAAAAAACGACAAAATCAGATATCTCAAGAACGAGAAGAGATGGCGAAATATATGTAACGGTATTTTAAAGCCTTTGTGGTAGAGATTTCAAGAAAAATAGTCTCGTTGGATAACCTAAAACCAGAATGCAATGAACTTCTAAATAAAAACTTAAAATGCGTTTTTTTGTTTTTGTGACCATGGAAATTAAAAAAAATTAAAAACTTTATATTTTTGAAGGTCACTTTAACGGTCAAGGTAATTCTTCCAACGAGCCTATTTTGCTTGAATTCTCCTTTCCGAGATCATCATCATTTTATCCCTTTTTCCAAAATAGACCAATGTGCGGCGATTTAAAATCCTCCATATATTTCATATACGGAAAATACATATTTTTCGATCGAATAAGAATATTTCCCTTCAGAAATATTCAAAAGAAAAACAATATATGATGCATATCTCATTTAAAAATGTAACTAATTTCCAGGGAGCGGATTTTATGGAAATTGCCTTTTTTTCTGCTAAAGAGATAGAGTATATTCGATTAATAATGTCCACGATTTAGCTTTCCCTGATTCCATATATACACATTTGTTGTTGCCTTTTTTTGCCTTTTTTAAGATATTTGCCTTTTTTGCCTTTTTTAAGATATTTCCCTTTTTTTGCCTATTGTACCTTTAAAAAAGTGTTAAAAAAGTGAAAAAGTTATAAAAGTTTCAAACGCTCCATATTTAAATTGGGCGCCACTTATATCAACTCACGTCGACCGCGCGATTAGTACATTCAAGGCTGTGTTAAAGCCTGTTCTGTTTAAAAAAAAATGAAGTTGTTAATGAAGAAAGCCGATGGATAAATAAAGAACTAATAAGTGGTCATATGAAAATGGGCAAGCAAAGAATGTTACTCATACGCCATGTACACCTAAAAAATTAACTCGACTTTAGGAATCAGCAAGCAATTCTATAAAGGAATTGGATATGTAGTGGCGTCCGTTGAATATTTTTTCCTGTAAACCAGTTTTATTTTTAAGGTTTTGTCTTTTTTTAGTGCCTTCTTTTGCCTTTTTTTGCTATTTCTAGTGCCTTTTCCTGCCTATTTCGCTATATTATTTTGCCTTTTTTTTATAGGTTTCAGGTCCTAAAAATCCGTTCCCTGCTAATAACACAAGTTTACAAAAAAAATGTTCTGCATATTGAACCAAACCTCTATATTCCTATGTTATTCGATGCGCTGAATGCGAATCTGAGGTCTATTAGCCTCCATCACGTCAAGTTCTAGGTAATTTGAAGGTTAAGTAGGGAAAAATTCTTTGAATAAACCTGAAAATTCCTTCATATGGGGCTTTCGACTCGCTGAACCCGAATCCGAAGTCCGTTAAACTCCATAATGTCAGGTTCGAGGTCATTTGAGGGTTAAATAGTAAACAAAATTTATTCAATGAAAATAAAAATTCATATACATGGGTATGCGAAGGGACAGCCCTCCCCCCTTCCCCTCCTTAATTCTTCAAGGTCATCTAGAGGTCATGCCAAGATCATCTCAAGGTCAAATACGGAAGAATTGTATTCAATTATCAGGTTTATTCTTCCTACTTGACCTTCAAATGACCTCGGACCTGAGGTGATGGAGGCTAACAGACCTTGGATTCGCATTCAGCGCGTCCAATGACATAGGAATATGTATATAGGTTTGGTTCAATATGCAGAAACTTTTGTTTGTTTTGTAAACCTGTGCCACCCCCAGGGCTGAAAAAACAACTTTGGGCTGCCCTAATGCACATACGCGCATACATATATTCTTTATTCTCCTCTATTAACAGTGACAACGTTGTCTTATGCCCCATTGATGATTGCAACAATTACGCTTTGTTTTAAGAATGAAAATTTCTGTGCAATGCCATAATTATGTGGGTTAGAGAAAAGGTGAATGTTTTTGCCGAAACTGAACTAAACACTTAGTACCTATTTTGGATGAATGTAAAGCAAGCAAACACTTTAAGTAGTCTTGGTGGTTATGGTGGCGTGTATGTTTAAATCGCTACGAAAGTGAAGCACTCACTTCAAGAACTGTACCGTCCAGCAAGTTGCTGATTCGTTGGATATAAATTACTTTAAATTGGCATTTGGCGTAAACAACAAATACAACGAGTAAGTTATTTTTAAACACTTAAAGGATAATATAGCAAAGGATGATCCGACCCAATCAAAACAGCACGTTTTCTAGGCCTACCGTTAGTTGAGCTTGACATTTAGGGGATTCCCTTAAACTCGTAAAGTCTTAAACCGCGCAAAAACTCGTACGTTTACGAGGCTTTTATGGGAACGCCCCCTTTGTGAAAATGTGTAAATAGGTGCGTAAAGTTACAAACAACATACATACACAATTTTACATACAAATTTTTACAGTTTTTTACAAGGCTCGCAAATTTACAAGCTTAACGAGGTTTACGAGGCTTTTACGAGTTTAAGGGAAGACCCCTATTGATATTTACAAACTGAAACTTTCTTAAAACTCTTTCGTTTGGCAATCATATTTTAATAACTTGTATTTAAGTTAAGTGAATTCGACTTTTCAAACAGATTTAAACCCTCTTCAAAAGTATTTTCAAACTAAAATCTTCTTGAATCTCTTTCGTTCGACATTGCGACACCTTTATTAACTAATTGATGAATTACGGCTCGATATGTACATTAGACTGCACCTTATTTTGAAACTTTGTCCTAAAAAGCAAGACTAAATTGCAGCATTTTCATGAAATTTTTCACAAAGTGGTCAAAATTGCCTATAAGTCAGTGGGAGATTTAATATGTTTTAATGCCACTTGATGTAGTTTTGTCCCCCGATGTCAAATATGGCTACAATATTTTTAAACCACTACAACTTTTAAAGTTATTGACGTTTTTCGCACGTAAAATTGTAATTTTCTAGGATGTCAGAGCTTAAATTTCTGCTCAGTAAATTTAAATTAAATTGGTACGAAGAAAAAAAATTGTAGTTGCGAACTTTTGATGCAGTTTACTTCTACTTGACACGTAGATCATGGGTCCACAGTCTTGCCTCTAAATTTAATACGGCAACATTCCGCCATCTTGGATTTTATGTTTTTTTGGGAGTTTTTGCGATTTGCAAACTAATTTTGCATTTTTCGTAAAAAATGGTTGTATACAATTTTGTAGAGAATTTAATTTCCCACTTTTTTATATTCAAGCTTTTTTAAAAAAAATCATTTTTTATTCTAAATAATTAGCAAAAATTGCGAAAACCTCTTACATTGTCACGGTTTTCGCCATTTTTCAACAATTTCTGTTGAATATTTCAAATGGCCACACTTTTTTCAATGGGGCGCATCTATGCGATCATTTAAAGATCTCAATCTTAGACCCCGTCATATAGAATTTTGGCCATCGTACAGTGCCGGCTGACGTGATGTGGAAATGAATTTAACGCCGCTTCCCTTAAATGCTATGTTTAGCACTTTCCCGGTCGTACAAAGAAGAAAAATGCATTTGAACATGGGACGTAAATCCATAAAAAACCTGAAATCCAAAATAGGGGAATCTTCCCATATGAGACTTAGGGGATTCGTCAGCTACGGGTCAAATAGAAGTAAACTGCATCAAAAATTTCCCCACTACACATTTTTTTATTTTTTTTTTAAGTCTAAGTTTTATTGGGCAAATGTACAATTTACAGTCCGAGCCCTTTAGTTTTACACCTCATTTTTGAAAATAGTATACACCTGTTCTTTTATGTTCAATGGTTGTGTTGTGTTTGCTCAAATCAAGAAAATTATCTATCAAATCAAAAACTATGATATAATAAAGTAATTCNGAGTCAGTGGGATCGTCGGTTCGAATCCTACTGAAAGAAGTCTGATGAGGAAATGTGGTGATTTCCGAAATAGCTATCACTTCTACCATTTTTTCAAATTGTTGATGCTTTTCCACAATAAATTTTTCATTTAAAAATGGCCTCGAGCTCATTATAAAATTGTTGAATATAATTGTTAAATGGCCAAAAAATAACAAAAAACAAATAAAGTAATTCCGATTTCATATTTATTCTGACTGTTGTTTTTAAAAATTTTTTAAAACAAATGTTTTTAACATAAGTGGAACGAACAATAACGCTTGCATACTAATAACTTCAGAGTCTATTCCGTACAGCACCGAAAATCCTCATAACAGTTAAATTGACGCTGACACTCACAAATTATTTTTAGCAAAGCGACGACTGACCTGTGTATGGATGCATACATGTGTGCTTCAGAAAATGTCAGACATTGAAAAGCTCGACGGCTTTTCTTGGCATTTAACGAGTTGGCAGGACACGTCGCGCCAAAAAGAAAATCGCAAACGCAATTAATAAATTAGACAGGTCAACATGTTAATAAACACACTAAACTCTCACTTGAAAGCACGTATTTATGTATATATGTATGTATCTTTATTTTAGTACATATTTATACTTACATAGGAGCCCACTAAACAACCAAAACGGCATACAAATTCACAACATAGTAAGTATGCGGCTCTAAATTAAGGTATATAACTACATATGTACATATGTACGAGTATATACGGGTACAATTAAAACAACAGCTCTGACAAGTACTTGTTGGGTCACTTGCTGCACGTACATAGAATAGTGCATACATGGATACATATACACCTAACTACTACCCAGTCGGACTTGGTTGCTTCCGAAATGTACTTATAGCACGGTTCTTTTCCGCTCAGAAGTAGTTCTAAAATACATGAAGTATTTAGTTCGCTTATATACAGGCGTGGAACACAGCAAGAACGGTTCTTTAAGTGGGCGAGTTCGCATGAGGTGGTTGTTGTTGGTTTGGAGAGCTTTGCAGATTTTTTTTATTCTCGTTCGAACTTATTTGTCGAAGTCTCAGCATTACAAAGTCCTCACTTTAGCAGTGAAGTTTTCAAGACCTACAGATTTTAAGCCTTCTATCATGGTGAAAAATAATACGATTCCTTTTCCCTGCAGATAATTACTAACTTTTCATACAGAAATTAAATTTACTACAAATTTGCCATGAAGAAATTAGTACCTAAAAAGGCATTCATTTTGGTACCACATTCTGTACAGTCTGACTGGGTATATGCCGCTGGCGCTATGCATACATACATACATTTTTATTAATCTAACGCCCACCAAACTGAACTAAGAAATATGCACTTCGTAAATAAAACATGGTCGCATGTTTTGAGTATTTTTAGATTTGATGATCTCAAAACTATCGCATTTCTAATTTGAAGAAGAAACTGTTATTGGGGATAGTATATTAATACATATCGACAGCGCTTTACCATAGAATAGAATCACCATTCATAAAGTAGGTAAGATATCAACACTTTTATCGGTTGATAGCTCCCTTCAAAATGACCATTTAATTTCGACTTATTGCTCTCATTCGACTTGTCATATAATCGGCTAACTACAATTGATAAGTATCTCGTCAAGAGATGATATAAACCTCAACATATATAAGTCACATATCGCATACCTAAATCTAAAGTGAGCTAACTCAAAATTCAGATCAGGAACTGGTACTGCTTGAGGATCTGACAAATTTCAGCGAAATGAATACAAAAACAGGTGTAACAGTAGTTTTTTAGTTAGTGATACAACTATATTTTGCAGCTTTCCCCTACATTCATACTTATAAAGAGAGGTCGTATGAGCGCTGGTCGTATTCAATTGAATGGGTTGTACTACATATTCATTACTGTTTTCCCTCGGCAAGAGTTCAATTAAAGAAATGTCATCCATTCTATTAAGATTTGTGGCGTTCTACCTTGTCTGTAGTCTGACCAACGTCGGACAATCACATAAAAATTGCTCCCACGATACTCCGGTTCCGTGGTTACGATATTTTTCATCGCCAAGAGTTGAAGAGTGTCGAAACGTTACTTGACCAGTTTGGAAGTGATCATCTTATTGAAGGCTGTCTAAAAAAAAATACCTATGAAGATGTCTTTCAAGCCCTTGCTACTTATTACCTCGGCCTGCAAGACTCTGGACCATCTGCGCTCCGTTCTGGACCCTGTACCAATATACATATTTGAAATTAAGGTAAAGGAGTCCTTAAGGTAAAAATTCTCGAACTTTTCCATTCTAGCTATTTTAGCCAACTTGGTAACTTTCACTAACTTTACTGCTACTTGAAAAAATCAGTAAACTTCATTCAAAAAGCATAAACTGGAGCCGCGGTTAAATAAGTAATGTCCTATTAATTCAGTGAACGAGAGCGAAGCCAACGTTTGAAGTTGATTGAAATGTGATAACACAGTTTTTTTTGTAGTATTTTTGGCCATCAGACTACAGAGGCGTAAGCGATAATAAGACGGGCGGATAACCTTCTTGTTAACGGCACAAGAACAGCTTTTTGCTGGATTATGCTGCGCCCTCACTGGGCCACATTCAGAGCTGCCCTCATAACGTCTGAGTCAGTTCTGTCGAATTACCAAGTCGTTTGCGTAACCAACAGCAATCCGGAGGTATTACGCACCTTTAATCAAAATCCACTAAGACTTTCGCGTCAAATTTAGATACCCTAAAGTCTTAAACAAGTGAGCAGACGTGTTTGGTGCCACACCTTTGTAGGATTGCATGTGAACATTAAGGTGAGATGGTAATTTACATACAATCAAATGCATGCATAATCCATGAGCTGTAAATGTCGTGCGAATAATTACAAACAACATATCGGTGAACCCAGTAGAGAAATGACAATTTTTTATGTTGGGTGAAAGGATAATGGACAGCCGTCACTCGATACAGCTCGATACGTAAGCTGATTACCACAATTTGGCAAATTTTGAGTTTCGTGAATTAGTTCATCATTTACATACAGCTTAAAGGGCCTACATATGCACGCATATGTACACACTTACATACTTATGTATATGCTTCGCTACTTTGCATATTGTATGTACATATTTACATATCTATATATAGTACTTCAATGCCGTTTGATTTACGTCCCCATTTCTCACTGGGCTTTTTTTTTGCGACACACATATGGATGGTTAACAAGGATTTGTGTTATATTGTGTATCGTCTATGGTTTGTGCGTGCAACAGTGTAGTTAATGAGTAATAACAGTGACGTTTCGACAATTGACTGACGGTCTAGTAGCAATTCAACCATTCATGCATAGAACATACATGCTACTTACATTTAAATTAAATCCTCCCCAGCACGGAAAGAAACTAGTTTAAATATTGATTTTCAACCAATTTTTTTACCTACCACAACTAATTGAAGATCTGACTTTCTTCTTTGGAACGAACTGTTTACTTTAACATGGCGATGTCATTGTACATGTAGACATTAATGATCAGAATGAAAAAAGAAATCGATTAAGCCATTTCTGTCTGTCCGTCCGTCTGTCCGTCCGTGTACACGATATCTAACTCGAGCAAAAATTTACATATCTCAAAGAAATTTGGTAGCTAGGTTGCCCTTTATCCAAAGTAAGTTGGTATTGAAAATAGGCGAAATCGGACTGTAGCCACGCCCACTTCCTATTTAATGGTATTTTCGGAAAATGCAAGAACTACGATATTTCAGTAAATATTGGATTTAAATTGTGGAAAAATTTTATGGGAATTAGAATTTTGATCAAAAATAATATTATTATTATGAAATTTTTTGAAAATGGGCCTGACTTACGATGAAATGCTGTATCTCAGTAACCGCTTCAGAAATCCTTACCAAACTCGGTGTAAGTCTTGCCTAGGGTCTAGCTAAGAAATCTGTTTACAATTTTTGAAATCGGGCAAAACCGTTTTATCAATTTCTACCAAACTCGGTGCACTTAATAATCTCGGCACGGAAAAGCAATGAAAATTGAAAATTATTAAAATTGAACTAAAATTACACTCGCTTCCTGTATAACGGTTAATTTTACAAAAACGAAAACTCCGATATTTCAATAACTGAGGGCGCTAATTTACTCCAAGTTAATATTTACAACCATCTCTTATCAATAAATTTGACTGTTATAGATTTTTAGGAATTGGGTGTGGGACCGCCCACTTTATAATTACGATTTCTACCAAACTTGGTTCAATAATTTCAATAAGTTCAACTCAGCATATTATAGAGAAAGTTGAAACGACGATATTTGATACCTG
>NW_016162149.1:38972-45364 GCF_001687245.7 Rhagoletis zephyria | reverse complement strand
GATCAGCTGCACCCTGATGATCACAAGTTGGAACAGCGCCCATATGTAGCCTTGGGCCGGGTTAGACTGTTCGATGTTGGAGATCCCGATTATTTCCGTAATTACGCTGCGGGCCCGTTGTGGCTAGCAGGAAAAGTTATAGAAGTCACTAGACCAGTGTCGTATATACTACAATCTACTGATAAGCGAATCGGGTGACGACATGTCGCCCAAATTAAACGCCGCGTGGTAGCCCCTACTGAGCCGTTGTTGCCACACGAAGAAAAGGGGCACGACTCTCCATACGCAGCATCCCTGTAAACTGCTCACATCCGCCATCGGCACTGTTACCATCTCTACCAGCCCAAGCTTCGATTGAGGCATGCAATTCCTGCTCGCCACTACCAGAGACCGAAGAAGCCCACTTCTCGATCCCCAATCTTGAATCAAAGACGACACCACAGCAGAGCAGCAAGGCAAATACAGTTACGCGATCGGGCCGCCATGTGAGACCACCACGACGTTTTCAACCATGCTAAATGGGAAGGAGTGTAGTATGCGACGAGGCACCTTGCAATGACAATATCTGAAGCAACCCTAAAAGAAAACAGGATATGACGTTTAACAGGTTCGCACGTGCATCAGACAAGACTAGGCGACAAAAGAATAAAAAGCGCGATTTTCACACTGCATATTTCTCGTGTTTTATTATGTTTAATCTTCAGTTGAAAACGTAACAAAAGTAATATTAATACGAAGGTTGAAATTGAGGAATCCATTGTGATACCAAGATCGACGAAATTGGATACCTGCTCCAAATAATAATTTGTAATTGAATAAACAGCTGGTTGAACTGCCCTTCGAGAGAAACACATAACTTTACATTTTTTAAAGTTAAGTGGCATATAATTTGCATTACACCAACTAACCACGATGCTCAGATCCGCTTGTAACAAAGACCTTTCTTCGACAGAGGACAATGTTTTAAAATGTTTCACATCATCGGCATACATTAAAATTTTAGAAGAAATATCATTGATGAATATCAGGAACCGAATCGGTCCAAGGTGGCTTCCCTGAGGAACTCCTGAAGAAACTTTAATTATGTTGGAAGAACAATTTTTAAAAACAACACTTTGTGTTCTATCAGAGAGGTAAGAAGAGGTCCATTGAAGAAGGCTTGGCTGAAAGTCGATTAGGTCGAGTTTACGGATGAGTAACGGGTGACATACTTTGTCAAAAGTTTTACTGAAAGCTTTACTGAAATCGGTGTATATTACGTCGGTGTGAGCATTTTCTCTAAAACCGTTTGAGACATAAGTTGTGAACTCCAATAAATTAGTGATAATAGATTTTCCTTTAGAAAACCCGTGTTGAGATTGTGAAATTGAAGAAGATATAGAATATGTCAGCTGATTAACAATAATTGCTTCGAATAATTTGGGGATAGCGCAGAGCTTCGCTATGCCTCGATAGTTTTCTATAGAAGACCTGCTGCCGTTTTTGTGAAGTGGTATTATGAAAGCTTCCTTCTAGTTGAATTCTCAGCTCAGTTTTTAATAAAACAGGTCGGAATATGATCAGATTCCTTCCTAAATGANAGAGTTTTTAACGGCTCACAGATATTCTCAGCGCAGTTTTTAATAAAACAGGTCGGAATATGATCAGATTCCTTCCTAAATGACGCTTTTAAGGTTTTTAAATAGTGTAAAACTTCATCGGAAGAAATTACTGGAATAAAAGCTGATTTAATCGTACCAAGTTCATACGGATAGTCTCCACTTGCAGAGGAGTCTACCGAAGAATTGGACCTAAAGGACTAAGCAAACATGTGGGCAATGAGTTGGCTGTCGCTAGACACGGTATTGCGATAGTGCATAGCGGACGGAAATCCATGTGCCTTACGCTTTGAGTTTAGGAAACCATTAAATGATTTAGGACTTTTAATTAAATTCTATTTAATTTTACATAAATATGACATTTCTTATTTAATGCAAAGTAGCTATGTCTCAAAACCGAGTACTTTATGTAGTCACTGTGCACAGTGGTTCGGATCGCAAATCTAGCTGGACGAAACTATTTAAACAAATACTCGTTGATGGATCTTTACACCACTTCTTACCTAGGGGATTTTTCGGTCGCTGATTACGAATCTGAATTCACTTATCACAAATTCAAAATGGCGAATCCAATATGGCGGACGAAAATAAAAAAAAAAATCTGTAGATTTCTATGAAACTGGGTATCTGGGGGTTTTNACGGACGAAAATAAAAAAAAAAATCTCTAGATTTCTATGAAACTGGGTATCTGGGGGTTTTCTGGGTTGCTGATTACGAATCCAAAGCCATTTACTTAATTTACTTTATTTACTTCGGAACGAGCATTTTCATCAGATATTTCTTTCAATTTTCTAATCACATAATCACGGACACCNCTATAACGCCCTTCGGCGGCCTTTACTTTTCCTACTCTTTAATTTATTTTTTTTATTAATCAAAACGACGATTTCTCAGAATAAATTTGCTTATACCAATGTGGGCATAAATTGCGTTGTGCCCTATGAATCTATAGCGGAATTAGTGTAATTTTTTGTTTATAAAGTTAATTTGCAATTATNTTTTTTTTTAACACTTACATAACCAAAGCTTTTATAACTCCAAGTATTTTTCTGTTTTAAGCCAATTGGTTAGACTTGGTTATCGAACTTACCCTCTGCATTTGCGAAGGTGTAAAGAATAATATGCAAGTGGTTCTATAACGCCCTTCGGCGGCCTTTACTTTTCCTACTCTTTAATTTATTTTTTTTATTAATCAAAACGACGATTTCTCAGAATAAATTTGCTTATACCAATGTGGGCATAAATTGCGTTGTGCCCTATGAATCTATAGCGGAATTAGTGTAATTTTTTGTTTATAAAGTTAATTTGCAATTATGCAAATATCTGTGAGTGCAATTAGCAATCTTTTAAGTTAAATTTCAGCTTTTAAAATAGAGTTCTCAAATAGGCGGCGTTGACTTACCTTTTTTTGTTTGTTTTCATATGTTAATGCTTTAATAAATGCAATTTTTATTTGAATGTATTGTCAGGAATGTATTCCAAGGACCATTAAGTATTTTAAAAACAAAAAAATTTTTACTTTCGTCCAGCTAGATCTGCTATCCGAACCAGTGTGCTGTGTAAGCCCCTTCTTTTATACAGTTAAAAAGAATTGGACTTTTTATTTTTTCATTTTTAAAGGTCTTAAGTGAACCATTGCGTTGCTTTTTTATGAACAATACTTTCGAAACAAATTGAAAACAGTATCATTAAAGTGTTCAATGCTCGACGTCATCTCTATATATTGGCCAATATAACTTTGAATGTTCTTTGTTAATTTTTCTGAAATTAGCTTTCGAAAAAACATATCTAGTACTTGAACTATACAATTTATTAGTATGTATTGCGTTCATGGTTTCGTAGCTTAACTCAAGAGCGGGATGGTATGCATCCTCTGGAAAAACTAGGGGATCACACCGATTAATAGAGGACTTCGGAACATCATCAAAGTAAGCGAGATCGAAGACCTTTCCAAACTTATTCGGACAAATATTTATTTGTTTTAGGCGAAGTTCAGCCATTTCCTCCAGGAATATTTTGTAACTATCTCTAGATGAAACTGGTACAACATCGGTGTCAATAATGTTCCATGAAATGTGTGGCAGATTAAAATCACCCAAAACAATCATAGAATCGGAAGGCGTCAGCATTGCATTTACGGACTCAAATAAAGAGACCAGCTATGTATATACTGATGTGCCAGAATTAGGAGGGATGTAGCAAAGAGTTAAATAAACATAACTCTTACCAGCCTGTACACGTATAGATTTAAATTCGGTATATTCAATGAGAGGAACACTAACCTCCTCGGATGGGTCGACGAATGCACCGAAAAAAGAACACCACCGCCGATTTTGCCCTCGCGGTCGCTCCTGTATATTTGATATTCAATTGGAAGAATTTCGGAATTAAAAATATGAGGTTTGAGCCAGGTTGCGGTCTAGGAAATAATATTATAATTGCAGTCAAAACTTTTTAAATATAAGTCAGTTAATTTGGTATTCAAACCTCTAACGTTTTGATGGTAAATACTTAAATTAGACTTGCGAGTTAGGTTTTTGAATCATAATTGAGATTAGAAATTTTAGCTACGTTGTTGCATAATACTTTTTTAAGGTTTTTACTCAAACTCGCGAACAAACGCCCAGGTCGGCCAAAATGAATTATTTAGTAGTGAATTAAAATCTACACAGCTACATCAATTTTAAAAGATGAAATATCGCGATCGTATTTAAAATTAAATTTACGAATAAATACTTCTTTAGTTTTATTCTTAGTCGATATGAAGGACTTTATCAAACCTATAGACAAAGATTGATCTTCTCGGAGGAATTACAACCAACCTCTTTGTAGTGACTTCAGATATATAGGATTCCCAGTTATTCGGAGGATCAATGTTAGATAGGGCAGCTTTAGATGTCGATGGTAACACTGTTAGATCAACAGTTTGATTGTCGTTATTAATTTTTGACGTAGACCTAGTGGATACGGCTTTAGATAGCGGAAGCTCCAATGCCTGAGGGCATGGAGAAGTAAGATTGATTATATCTAAGGGATGAGATGGAGGATTATACAGTGTAGATTCAGTGAATTTCTTTTTAGGTGGATTAATACCACGCTTACGCTTATTTTCTCGACTTTCCTCGGAGTTTGGAGGGTTGCAGAAGCATGTGAAAGACTTAAACATTTGCAGATTTCAGAAAAACTATTTCTGGACTATCTAAAGAATTTAAATACATCGACTTCGGTTGATTGGCATTTTTGACAAGACCAACGAAGACCCGTTTCCTCATTAATAGCGTCTAGCACCCTACCGCTTAAACCAGCACATTTTATATGGGCAATCCCATCGCAAAGTATGACACATAGGCGTCGCTCTTAACATGACAATTGGCGTAAATACACGACATATTTGAAATGATATCTATGAATATGTTTGTAGGTTTATATATAATATTTGAAGCAAAAAGGCAAACAGTTTTAAAATCGATGTAGCAAAAAAATCAGCTGATAATTATTACACTGTATTTTGACACTTAATAAACACAGCTGTGACAAGGATGAAATAGCAGAAATGATAAACAGAGCAAAATAAATATGCACAAACAATCACAACTGTAATTATGGATAAACAGAATCAATTTACAACAACAATAGAATTATATGAAAGAAAAGACTCGGCGCACACAATTAATAATGTTAAATTAAATTTATCAAATTCACTTGAAATTTTGATATTTTACTTAACTTTAAATTGTGCACCAAACGTTTCTTGATACTTTTCACTTTAAAGCGCTGTATGCAGCTCTCAAGAAAACGGTCAAGAAAAAATTGCCATTATTTCGTGTGTCCAAGGAATTTTGACATTTTTGATACCTCACAGCCTGTTGCCTCACTCTTTCCTCAAGAAATAATGGAACGGGCATATACTTCTGTTGCAAACCTGGTTTGCCTTGTGCTCTTTTTTCACAAAAAACTTTAGAAAACCGTAGTAGAAAGCGTAGTAAATTCCTTTAGAACTGCGTACTCCCTTAAGGAAATTTGACTCAAGAAAATTTCTTAGCCATTTCTTGTACGTAATTTTATATGGAGATTTTGCTTTTCTTGAGAGCTACATACAGGCCTTAATCAATGTTAAATCTCTTGCAAAATACGATATTAAATGAGAGCACAAACAAACACAACTTCACAGCTTTGACGCTTGCTTTACTTAGATAGTATTGGGAAATGAGGAATTACACTGCCCTAACTAAAGACAGAAAGCCTGATTATGGCAACTTAACTTAACGGAACTTAGAAAATCAAAATGAAACCGAGGCCGACTTGGCATTGAGTTAAGTTAAATTCGGGTGTTCAATAGTAGGCAGTAGGGATGTTAATCCCGGGATCCCGGCCTTTTTTAAGTCCCAAAAATCTAGGGAATTTTTATTTATTTATTTATTTAATCACACACGACAACCAATAGTTATATTTACAGTGTATGATATCTTACAACCTAAAGTTACATGTAATTACACATCTATATAAAATAAAAATTAAAACAAAATAAAATATTAAAAATAAAAAGTAGAGGTAAAATTTATATGAAATGAAAAGAGAAGAAGATGGAGAGGAAGGAGACATGAAGAGATTTCAAAACGCTTAGAATTCATTTGGCAAAAAGACGCATAGTTCGTTCTTAAAATGATTCGTGTTTTTTTTTAATCTAATCGCTGCGAGCAGGGTATTCCAAAGACGGATTGAGAAAATAAAAAACTGACGTTCAGATACTAAGCACGTAAATCTAGTATTGCATATAGCAAGAAATCGGGAAG
>NW_016162149.1:20723-37464 GCF_001687245.7 Rhagoletis zephyria | reverse complement strand
CGCAATAGAAATAGAATGAACATACAATAGTCACTTGTTGAGTTGAATTAGTTTCTCGATATCTTCTTTGCAAAACACCTTAACTGCAGTTTCCCTAGTCCGCACTCGAACAAATACTTTTCCCCTCATTGAGAAGGCAGATGTTAAGCGCTTCTGCCTTTTTAACTGCGTGGCGAACTGCATAGTCTCACGAGCAGATTTGGTGAGACACTCGTTTAAAAATACTCTCTCCTCTGATACACTACCAATGTCACGAAGTTGCAGACCTCTTTTGTTAGTTTTGTAAAAGCTGACCGCAGCTTTTAATAACAAAGCGCGGTCATGAGAAGAAGCGAGCTTAGCTATGAGTGGTGCAGTTTTTGCGTTATTAGTGCGCACACGGAAGGCCGCTCGCACAAAGAGAGCATCGACATTTAGTGCTTTGCAGACTTTCTTTACGATTTCGACAGTGTTTTCATCTTTTTCACGCGGAATCCCATTTAGAATGACGTCCGCTGCAACGCTACCATTCTCTTGTTCAGCGAGTTCCTCCTTTAATCGCTGCATATCATTACGCAAAAGCATATTTGTGTACAATCATGCTCAGCCTTATCTATTCTGACCTCGAAACTGCTCATACTCAGCTTCACATTGGCCAGATCAGCAGTTATCTCACCTATCCTCTGCATTACCCGCTCCTCCACCTCCTTCATACGAGTGGTTATCTGTTCCACTATACTCTCGATTTTGTTTTCCAAACGTGAAAGCCATGCAGGCGATGGCGGGCTTTCGGCTTTGCACGGTTTCAGTTGGGGTGTTGATTTGTGCGGTGAGGTACCTACCAGGCGAGCAGATTTAGTGCGCGTCGACATGTTGAGCAGTTAATATCCAATTGAAGTTCACAGCAACAGCAACGGAAAGAGTGTAGGAAAGATGACAGCAAGTGTAGCGGCAAAAATAGGAGCGAAAGCAGAGACAGAATCAGCGATTGTGTAGAGAAAGCAGCGATGTCTGTAGAAGTGGTGGACAGATAACTCAGCACCAGAATATGAATACACCAGCTTTTGGCAAGGAATACTTCAACTATGCAAGATGCTATATTGTGCGAAAGTAATTACCACCAAAGTTGAGCTTTTTTGTTTTTATTTTTTTTGAATCGCCGTAATAGTACTTTTAAACGATTATTTCACGGAGCGCGTAAGAGCACGTCTGTTCACTGCGACTACTATCAATTATAAAAAAAACTACTGGAAAATTATGAAGCTGACAAAAAAAAATGTGTAAAAATCAGTGTTAGTTGTTCAATAAATGACTATAGGTGACCTTAGGGTCAAGGTACAGGAATGGTATTTTCAGGGATTGAAGTCAGAAGGCCAAGCCTTAGTTTAAGCCTAAGTGGAAGGTTCTATCACCTTTTGCTTAATTGCAGGAAACGGCCTCGAGCAAAATAAAAATTGTTGAATATAATTGTTATAAGGCCAAAAAATAACANGAGTTTTTTTTTGTTTTTATTTTTTTTTAATCGCCGTAATAGTACTTTTAAACGATTATTTCACGGAGCGCGTAAGAGCACGTCTGTTCGCTGCGACTACGTTCAATATTAGCCAAGAATACCGGGATTTTCGGGATTTGTAATTTGCAATGGCGGCAATAATAGAAATAACTTATGTTGACCAGTTTCTACTATATTTCTCTTGTTTATTTAAATTCAATATTTTTCGTCTCTTCTCTTCTTATTTCTTTTTAGTTTTTAGGTCATTATATATACACATAACAAGGTGCGACAGGCAGTTTTACAATATATTCGCGGAGCCATGGGCCAAATATATGCAGTAAAATTGCGTTTTAGTTTTTCTCTCTGGCGTCAGAGTCTTTTAAAAGGACTTTGAAAATTGAATTATATGAGAAATTAGAAAATGATTTAAAAAATTCAGTGCAATGTTCTTAGAAAAATAGTTTGCGTATCAAACGAAAGAGATAATTCTGTAGAGAAAAAACAAATTAAATTTTTTGGTGCATAAAGTATTGAAAATGTCTTCTTCTGTATTAGCTTCAAAAAATAAAATTGTTTAAAAGGACATTTTCAATACCTATTCGTCCTTGTGAACCCCAAAAATTTTATTTTTCTTTAAATCCTTTCTCTTTCATTTGGTGCTCAGTTTTATTCTACATTGCACTGATTGTTTTGAATAATTTTTGGAATATATCATATCTTTGAAATTATAGAGTTCTAATAAAAAAAATCTAAAACTACTATACATGGCCCATAGTGTCGTGAGTATTTATATCGATTGCTTGGTGTTTTGAATTTTTTTGTTTCAACCTGCTTCAAACTTGTTTATGACAATTTTTATAAAAATTCTATGTACGCAATTTTATAGCCCATTAAATTACAGGAGGATAATGTGCAAGATTCAAGTGACTGAAAATAACGCTGATTTTTTATATATTTTTTGCTGGCGGTGTCACGCATTTTCCTCCATACAAAGTATGTTCGACAATTCCTTTATCAAATAACAACGGTATCTGGTAACTGCTAGAAACTTGTATTTTATCCTTCAATAATTTAATAGGTTATAAAACTGCATACCTAAAACTTTTCAAAAAATGCTGAGTAAAAATTTTAATTTTTGGTTATTTTTTTGCATTTTTATAATTTTTGTACAAATTTTGAAATGCGCATTTAAATGCAGTTAATTATATGCAAAATGAGGCAGACTTTTATAAAAAATTTCAATCTTATATATAAAAATAAGTGCACGTTTTTGGTGTGACCTCATAACTTGAGAATGGCTTCACCGAATTCAACCAAATTTATGTGGCATATTCGATCTATCATGCAGATGGTTTATGCGAAGTTTTCCGGAATTCGGAAAACGGGGCGTGGCACCACCCATACTAACTAAAATATAAAAATAACTTAACGTTTTTGGTGTGATCATATAACTTGAGAACGGCTTCACCGAATTCAACCAAATTTATGCGGCATATTCAGGCTATCATACAGATGGTTTATGTGAAGTTTGCTTGAATTCGGAAAAGGGGGAGTGGCGCCTATATTTTATATAACAAAAATTAGGGAGTTAGCTTATATCTTGAGAACGGGCTGCACCGAATTCAACCAAATTTATATAGCATATGCGGGCCATCATGCAGATATTTTATATGGAGTTTGCCCAAAATTTGGAAAAGGGGGTGCCACATGTATGTTATTTATAAAAATAAGTACATGTTTTGGTGTGAGCTTATAACTTGAGAACGCCTTCACCGAATTCAACCAAATTTATACGGCATATTCAGGCTGTCATGCAAATGGTTTATGTTAAGTTTGCCCGAATTCGTAAAAGGGGGTGGGGCACCTCCCATATTAACTAAAATTTTTATGTTGTATATCTCTTGAAATATTTGTGGTAGAGTACTGGAAATTGGTATAGAGGTATATCAAATAAGTCCATACCCATGGAGAAAAATGGGCGGTATTGGAAAAGAGGGCGTGGCAATTCCCATCTTATATATAAAAGATAAGTGCAAGATTTCAATTTATATGGCATAGTCGGGCTATTATGCAGATGGTTTGTGTTGTTTCCTCGAATTCGGAAAAGGGGGTGTGGCACCACCCATACTAACAAAAATTTTCATCTGGTATATCTCTTGAAATATTTGTGGTAAATTACTGGAATTAGTAGCGTGGCTATACAGGGCCTGTTCAAGAGTTGACATTCCAAATTGTTTATTTATTCATACCCAAGATGGAAAAACAAAAAATGTTGTGTACCCAAATATGTTGGATTAAGATTTAAAATTTAGAACCAAAAATTTTGAAATAAAACAAATGATAAATTTTCATATAGAAAAATTCCAGGATTTTTCATTCATTTTTCAATAATTTCAATATTTGGTGTAGAGAAGCACACCGGGGTACCGCTAGTATTAAATAAACTAAAGAAATATACACTAAACTGGCGAAGTAAGGCGTTTCATTTATTTCTGCCACTAGTATTATGAACTTCTTTCAACCACACAAAAGATTTGTTGACTTACGTTTTTCTTGCACCGAGCTTTTTTGGACAAACCTTAAGTTACTTTATCAGATACGTGCACGCTTAAGTATTGTTAAATGAGTATAAATTTAATTACTATCATTTGTTTTGTTGCTTTTGAAATATTTTTCAATTTAAGTAGAAAAGTAGGTTCAAACCCATTTATTTATTATTTATTATAGGGTAGAACAGCTTCCCAAACAATATTGATGCAATTTTTTAAGGTTGTTGAAAATAGTGAATATCTAAATCCCGGGATACCGTGATTGTATACAAGAGATCGCGAAAATCCGGGGATCACAAAAATTTAAAAAATTAACATCCCTAATAGGCAACATCCATTTAAGAGAATTTTTAAGTGAGAGCCTGTAAGTTACGTTAAGTTGTCATAGTCAGATAAAGAGACGTAACCGGCCGTCTCCACATGCTTGAAAATCTGGCTTGCGTAATGGCGCATGCTTCACATGTAGACCACAAAAGGTACGAAGCATAATTTTTCACGCATACCGAGCGGTTTGCGAGCACTCGCTTGCTTTTAACTTTCATTTTTGTTGTTTGACAGCAAACTTGTTTAAATGTGGTCGGAATGTCAAAACGGCTGGTATAAACAGCGAAGTGGCATGTGAGACCTCACTAAAGAGCTACATTTTACTTGTTGATTTTGTAGGTCCAGAAAGTTGTTATTTTTATTTGTTAAGCTCGAGGCCCAAGTTAAAAAACTATAAATTTGAAGTTCGTGGTTAAATGATTTTGGCGACTGGATCGTAAAGAGAGTAAATTAGTGAAAAGAAGAAGAAGAAAAACTGGTTTGCAAAATATGTATGTCGATTTTAAAGGTAAGCTCNTGCCGAAGAAAAACTGGTTTGCAAAATATGTATGTCGATTTTAAAGGTAAGCTCNTCGCGAAAATCCGGGGATCACAAAAATTTAAAAAATTAACATCCCTAATAGGCAACATCCATTTAAGAGAATTTTTAAGTGAGAGCCTGTAAGTTACGTTAAGTTGTCATAGTCAGATAAAGAGACGTAACCGGCCGTCTCCACATGCTTGAAAATCTGGCTTGCGTAATGGCGCATGCTTCACATGTAGACCACAAAAGGTACGAAGCATAATTTTTCTCGCATACCGAGCGGTTTGCGAGCTCTCGCTTGCTTTTAACTTTAATTTTTGTTGTTTGACAGCAAACTTGTTTAAATGTGGTCGGAATGTCAAAACGGCTGGTATAAACAGCGAAGTGGCATGTGAGACCTCACTAAAGAGCTACATTTTACTTGTTGATTTTGTAGGTCCAGAAAGTTGTTATTTTTATTTGTTAAGCTCGAGGCCCAAGTTAAAAAACTATAAATTTGAAGTTCGTGGTTAAATGATTTTGGCGACTGGATCGTAAAGAGAGTAAATTAGTGAAAAGAAGAAGAAGAAAAACTGGTTTGCAAAATATGTATGTCGATTTTAAAGGTAAGCTCTGGAAAGTCTGACCTTATGAATCACAAGTTGACAACGAGGAATAATAAAAGAGCTAGTTGCCCTGCTCTGAATCAGTTTTAATTTGAAATTGTATGCGAATTGCTTCGAAAATATAAATTTTCGTTATAATCTGCAGCAGTAGCCAGAGTGAAGTAAGGCTATTGTGGTCCGAGTTTCCCGAGGAAGACGAAGCTCCGTCCCATCTACGTCAGGTTGTGTGCACAGAATGGCATTCACAGGTCTGGAGCTTACGTAACTTGAGACTGACTCCCTGTGAATGTGTTTACGAACCTCTAGACTATGTCCGTCAGTTCGTAAAGATGCCTTCTGACCTGTCTTGGCGAGGGCTCCCCTGCAAGCAGGTGTCCCTTTTTATGTGTCCACGTCTGGGGCTCCCTATTAATAATTCCTTGCAGAGAATTGTGTTGTGCTCCCTTATGGGGATAATTTTCGCCTCGTCATGTAGGTGGTATTCTAGAGACATCAGAAGGCATCCGGTTGATGTCCGAAGTGCTGTGTTCTGAGCTGTTTGCAGCTTCATCCAAAGCGTCTTGCTCGTCACCGGCGACCACACTAGTGCTGCGTTATTTAGAACCGGCAGGCCAGTTCCTTTGTCTTTGCGGTTGTGTGCGCAGAGAAGGAGAGGAGACTGTTGAAAGTTATTCCGACTAATTTTGGGTGAATAGGCCACGTGTCATCTGAGTGTTTATGGCGCTAAGTGCTGTTGTTGTGCTGTGCACTTCCATTCTGATGCATCGCTGGGGTCAGATCGTTCGCAAAATACGGGAGTAGCAAGGCCCCTAGTGTCTTTGCCACCGAGGAAAGGAATGTTGTCGGACGAAAAGACTCTCCTTTGTTGGGTGGTTCCCTGGTTTGAGCAGTGGGACCACTCCCCCCATCTTGCAGACGTCTGGAATAACCAGAGTGGCCATTGGCAGGTTGAGAACCTTGGCTAAATAGTCTACTCCCGCGGGACCCAATTTTTTCAGCATAAACATGCATATTCCGTCGGGTCTCATGGCTTTAGAGGCTTTCGCCTCCCAGGTGGCTACTTGAACTTCACCGCAAGTGAAAAAAAGAGGTGGACTTGTTGTTGGCAGTTTGTGCAGCCTTCTAGTCACTCGACGCTTGGCTTTGTCCACCCGAGGATACAGTATAAATTGCCGGCTAAAATAGCTCGTGAATCGCTGATACAGTATAAATCGAGATACAGTATAAATTGCCGGCTAAAATAGCTCGTGAATCGCTCGATCCGACGAAGCACGGTCGCCGAAAGATATTTCTACTCTTTCGTCGCGCTTTGTCGGATTGTACAGTGACCTCATGGTTAACCAAAGCTTACTCGCACCAGAGGTGAAGGTGCAAGTCTTCNCGAGGATACAGTATAAATTGCGGGCTAAAATAGCTCGTGAATCGCTCCGGATCCGACGAAGCACGGTCGCCGAAAGATATTTCGACTCTTTCATGGTTAACCAAAGCTTACTCGCACCAGAGGTGAAGGTGCAAGTCTTCAGATGCTCTTCCCACTTCTCCGTACGTTCACAAGCTGCCGAATCTCCGTGTTGAGATGCCTGATACGGGGATTTCCGCGATCGGCCTAAGGTTGTCACGCTCATGTGCGGCAGCTGCAGTGACAACCTTGCGGAACTTACTTTCCCCTAGGTGAACGTCGGTTGTTGTGGGGAGTGCAGCGAAGGTGCTTTCTGTGAATTCCGCGAAGCCTTTCCAATCAGCTTTGATAAAGTTGACATAAGCCCGGTTTTCCGCGGAAGCAAAGTCGGCAGGTTTATCGATCGAGATGACTATGGGCAGAGAGTCTGATGCCAAGGTCAGGATAGGTTTTTATGATATCAGACCAGCGCCAGTTATGTCTGGTGAGCTGCAGCAGCTGCCCATAGTCCTGGTGGGTGCGTCGTCGTTCATTGTGTAGAATAAAGAATGATCTATCTGCTCAGCCAAGTGTGTTCCCCTAAGATCATTTGACAGTCTTGAATGCCAACGATCGTGGTGCGCATTAAAGTCGCCAACTACCATACGGTCTTCACATCTGAGGAGCACGCCTATTTCAGGGTGATNTAGAATAACGAATGATCTATCTGCTCAGCCAAGTGTGTTCCCCTAAGATCATTTGACAGTCTTGAATGCCAACGATCGTGGTGCGCATTAAAGTCGCCAACTACCATACGGTCTTCACATCTGAGGAGCACGCCTATTTCAGGGTGATATCCTGTCGGGAGCTGGTGATAGGTGGTATATCAACGTTAGATATTTCGAGCTCGAGATCGCCTGACTGGATAGCAATCCATCCAAACTTCCATACAAAGTTACTTCTTCTTCTTACTTGGCACTGTAACCGCCTAAGCGATTTTGGCCGAGTTCACCAAAGCACGCCACTCGTTTCTTGTTTGTGCCAACTGATGCCAATTGGAAATGCCAAGTGGAGCCAAGCTCTTCTCCACCTAGTTTTCCATCGCAGTGGGGGCCTCCCTTTTCCTCTGTTACCACCAGCGGGATTCGAGTTGAATACTTTCAGAGCTGGAGCGTCGGTGTCCATTCGAACGACATGACNCTGTCACCAGCGTGTTCCGAGTTGAATACTTTCAGAGCTGGAGCGTCGGTGTCCATTCGAACGACATGACCAAGCCAGCGGAGCCGCTGTATTTTAATTCGCCGCACTATTTCCATGTCGTTTTAAAGCTCATACAGCTCATCGTTCCATCGTCTGCGGTATTCGCCGTCGCCAACGCGTAAGGCCCGTAAATCTTCCGCAAAATCTTTCTCTCGAATACTCCAAGAGCCACCTCATCGGATGGTGTCACTGTCCATTATTCAGCGCCATATACCAGCACAGGCATGATGAGTGACTTATAGAGTGTGGTTTTCGTACGTCGAGAGAGGACTTTACTCCCGAATAGCCTACTCAGTCCAGAGTAGCTTTCCATGCTGACATTATTATCGGTGTTAATGCTAGTTCCAAAGTAAACGAAATTCTCTACTTTCTCGAAATTATAACTGTAAACAGTGACGTGGGTGCCAAGGCGCGAATGTGCTGACTGTTTGTTTGATGACAGGAGATACTGCGCTTGTCCTTGTTTACAATCAGACCCATTCGCTTTGCTTCCTTATCCAATTTGGAAGAGGCAGATCGGACTTTGCGGTTTTTGCTACCGATGATGTCGATGTCATAGGCATAAGCCAGCAATTGCACGCTCTTGTAGTAAATTGTTCCTGCGCGGTTCAGTTCTGCAGCTCTTATTATCTTCTCCAACATCAGATTAACGAAATAACATGAAAGGGAGTCGCCCTGCCTGAAACCCCGTTTGGTGGCGAACGGCCCGGAGAGGTTTTTCCCAATTCTGACGGAACCATATCAGTTTGGCGGGGATGCCAAATTCAGACAAAGTTGCGTATAGACAACTCCTTTTAGTGCTGTCCAAATCGGCTTTAAATTTGACAAATGGGTGGGGAGTGTCGATTCTCTTCTCGCGAGTCTTTTCCAAGATTTTGCGTATTTTGAATACCTGGGCCCAATTGCACCAACGAGTTATCACTTATCACTTTCCTACTTTTGGATAAGCCTTTTTATTGAAAAGTAAAATTGATAAGTGTTGCACTTTTACTAATCATAAAAAACTTATCAACTTATCAAAAAATTTATAACTGACAAGTTTTTTTGATAAGTCGATTTGATAACCATTGCAATTTCCTTTGCTTTTGAAATAGAGAACTTTTCCAATAATGTGCTTAGCTAAAATGATTACCGTTTCTCAATGGAAAACGAAAGCTTAGCAAACCCAAGTGCGATTTGATAAAGATTTTCAATTTATCATTTTTTTTACTATGTCGCTCGCACAAAGCAAAACCAATAAATTGGCTGCCTTAAAAATTATTAAGGAAAAAAGTAAGTCCGTCGTGACTATCATATGTATGTAAATAACTATACTTTTCTATATTTAAGGATTATTTATTTGGATCTTTCCAAACATTGCATTAATTGAATGACTTATGTACCGGTTAACTAATTGGTACTCAGTAGCCTTATATTTATATTTATCATAGTTCCATCAATGCACCCTGCGACTTAAGAAAATCCAATATTTTTCGTAACTTCCGGCCAACATATAGTTTCATCCATCAATTTGTTAATCACGGCATTTGCCACTCGATAGATTACTGTACATTAGGGCGGGTCAATTTTTTTTTCGACATCGTTCCTAGCTGATTCGGATTCTACATAAAATTCTAAGAAAAAAAGCCCTTTAGACCATAGCTCTAGAATCAATTTCGAGCCTGCGCAATTTTAAAAGAAAATATTTTAAATTAATACTAAGTCCATAATCAGATTAATATTTACTAAAGTGTTAGGAATTTTTTTTTTTTGTAATAAAGAATTGTGCTCGGGAGTTTTGTGATATGAAAAATTCATTTCTGATATCTATTTTTTATTTAAAGAACCGCAAGATGGCGCTTCAAAGCAAATCTACTATATATTTGTGGAAGTATGTATGTATGTATGTACCAGGTTGCAGCCTGAACGGATGTACAGAATCGAATAAAATTTTGCCAAAGTATTGCCATGACTCCTGGACCTATAATAGGGTAAAAAAATTGAAACTCGCCAAGGGGGGGAGGGGATGAGGGATACCTCCCATAGTGAAAATTTTTAATCAGCTCTAACTTCGGAATTATAGTCACATGAACTCGAAATTTGAAATGCACAGATACCTATGGTAGGTGCTTATGGAAAGATATATGTATATAAATGAGTTTGTAAAAAGGGGCGTGGCACATCTTATAGGTGTGGAATCTTTTATCAGCTATAACAGCAGGCAGTATTAGTGATCTCATTGTATTGGATTTTGAAGATTTGTTATAATTGATCAAAGTTAAATTCAAATAAATTTTAGATGATATGAAGTTCACCGGGTCATCTTCTAGTCTTTAATATATACTCAGTTAATATACGGATTAATATTTACTAAAGTGTTACGAACGTTATTTTTTTAATACAATAAGAAAAAAATAACTATAATTTAAAGGAATGACACACAATGGCTCGAGTCGTCGCATGTGTGTATTCTTTCATATACATATATATGGGCCGTTCTTACGGTTTATATATTTTTCATCCACTCGCTTATTCCTTACCGAAAATTTTAAATAAAAATTTAACAAGTTTTAACCGCTGATACAGTACAGGTAGCAGTTTAAAATGGGTAACTGGGTAAACTTTATAAAGAAAACATATTCTCTGGCTAAATTAATAAGCCTGCCCGGATAACATAAAATCCCAAGCTTGATAAACATTTGGTGTTATAAAAGTTTTATAAAGCTCTACTTGTAATTAGGAAAAATGCCGAAAAAAAATTATTTAATTGATTGATTGATTGATAAAAATAGAGAGGGAGTTATGGCTATGACAATAGAAACTAGAAAAAAGATACCTCGTGTTGAAAGCAAAAAGGATCTAAAACCAAAAAAAAATATAAATACATTGTTAATCATAAAAAAATTTATGATTCGAAAAATAATTTTAAAATATTGTAAATTTTTTTTTGGTTTTTTAAAGTTAAGGGTAAATAAACCCTTAAACTTACAGTAACGAACAAAAGTATTGGCACAGTAAATTTTACGCAATATAGGCAAAGTATTTTTTAGAAAAATTCCAAGTATGCAGTTTAATAATCCATTCAATTTTAGTTTATCAAAGTGCAGGTTTGAAGTTGCTTGAAAATCTGAATATAAAATTGCAAATTAGTATGCAGATTTATTGAATTTTCCTGAGTTTTTCACAAAGTTTACACATTTGATTTTTATGTGTTTTAGTGTAGTATGAACTATGTTTTTATAAAAAATTATCGGAAATAAATTAAAAATTTTGCATATATGTAATGCGAAAATTTACTGTGCCAAAACTTTTGTTCGACACTGTACATATAAAAAAATACATACAGTAACTTCTCCCGTTACAATAGTAAAAAATATGTAATTTGCTTTGTAGTGCAATCTTGCGGTTCTTTAAATAAAAAATAGATATCAGAAATTAATTTTTCGTATCAATAAACTCCCAAGCACAGGTTTGTATTAAAAAAAATATATCCGTAACATTTTATTAAATATTAATCTGCATATTTTATCAATTCGTCGGAATATTTTTTTATGTATGTTACCGCATAACTTTGGACTACGTTATGCGTTTTCTATAACTCTTTTTGAAAGGAAAGGTGGTTCCTCAGAGGTAGTCTCCTACTAATTGAGTGTAGATCCGATAATTGGGCCACGAAGAAAATAATGGTACACTTAAATTTGTATATGAGAATTGAAGTCGGTTTTGTTTTTTTGTTTAAATTTTACTCCAGTGTCCACAGCTTCTATAAAAGAGTCGTAGGCCATATTTTTTTGTTAGTTCAATTGTGGAACATTTGTATGAACTGCTTCGGCTAATACTTCGGCTTTTGTTCTCTTTTTATATCGAGGCTAAGTGCATTGTTCGATGGGGTGATATCATTGCCAAACATGATAGTACTTTGTTTGCCATCAATAAACACTAACTTGACGGAGTTACAGTATTCCACATTGATGCGAGCCTCAAAAGCTTTGAATAATATTTGCGAGTATGGCTTTTAGTTTTTACCGCTCAGGTAGGTGGCAGGCCTATAGAAAATATTTCTTAATCAATAATTTTTCAAATACTTTTCGTTCGACACCTATATTATAATACATACATACTTTATCTTATTAACTTAATTGAATTAAATTTTCGAAATTGGTGGCAACTAGACTCAAAAATATTTTCAGTAGTAAGCCTTCTTAAACCTTTTTAATTTGATACCCATATTGCAATATTCAATTTATCTTATCAATTTCATTTAATTCAATTTTGAAACAGGTGGCAACCCCCCTCAAAAATATTTTCGCCTGTAAGCCTTCATAACCTCTTTCTTTTGACACCCATATTGCAATATCTAATTTATGTAATTAATTTACTTATATTGAAATTTTTAAACAGGTGGCAACTCTGTATTTTTTCTGGTTTTAACCATCCGGATATTATAAAAAACAAACCGAAAAAATAAAAATATTAAAATCGGTCAAGCTGTTTTCGAGTCTTAGCAAGGCTAACGGACAGCAATTCATTTTTAAATATAAGATATCTTCTTTTAAAAATGCGCAGGCTCGAAATTAACTTTAGAGCTATGGTCTGGAGGAATTTTTTTCTTAGAATTTTATGAAGAATCCGAATATGCTAGGAACAATGTCGAAAAAAATCGATCCATACAAATTGACCCGCCCTACTGTACATACCGCTAATATGTGAACCCCATGCATTTGACAAATTCCATGATATTAGCTACCATTACCTAATTAGTGCACAGGCGATAGTAATTGCTGTAGCGGACTTAAGCCATTATTACGCCTACTGCTATATTGTAGGTCCGATCCAATTTTAAATAAAATTTCTTGAATTTGGCTACGAGATAGCCGAAATTTGTCTACTAAATACAGCAATATCTACACAGCAGCTGATTTTTTATTTCATGACATGCCTTTTATTATTTTATAAATTTCATAGTTCGAATCGAAGCATTTTTTGTGTCAATATTTTATNCTACTCCTATATTGTAGGTCCGATCCAATTTTAAATAAAATTTCATGAATTTGGCTACGAGATAGCCGAAATTTGTCTACTAAATACAGCAATATCTACACAGCAGCTGATTTTTTATTTCATGACTTGCCTTTTATTATTTTATAAATTTCATAGTTCGAATCGAAGCATTTTTTGTGTCAATATTTTATCGAATCCCGGGTTAGAGCTTAATTTTTAGATTGCTAAGGATAATTGTATTATCCTTTTACAATAAATAAATAAATTAATTAATTCAGACTGAATAAATGTAACTTATCCCTTGTGTGATAGGTAAAATTACTAATAGAAAAATAATAATAAAGTTAGCAAAATGAAGTGACAAATAAAAATTTTTCGTGCAACAAAATGCTAGTAAATTTTGATAATTTGCATAACTTATCACTTATCCGCTAAACCCTTTTCGCTTAGCTTAGTCTTTGAGTGATATTTTACTCATACTCATTTGAGTGACTTTTTCTTATCATCTTGGTGAAACACAAAACTTTGCGCAAGTTCGTTAATTTGCTAAAATGCTAATGGTAATTCGTTGGTGCAATAGGGCCCTGGTCTACGGTAGATTTTCCAGGCCTAAAGCCACACTGAAAAAGCCCAACCAGTTCATTGAAGGTGGCCTTAAGATTTTCCCACAATATGCTCGGTGAGACCTGGTAATCTTTGCTTAGAAGGCTGATCCCGCGGTAGTTGGCGCGAATGGCGGGGTCGCCTTTCTTGTAGATTGGGCAGAGCACACTTAAATTCCAGTCGTCAGGCATGCGTTCATCTGACTATATTCTGCACGCATGCACTTTATCAACTCCTCGCCACAGTACTTGTATAGCTCAGCTGGCAGACTGTTAGCTCCAACAGCTTTGTTGTTTTTCAGCCGCGTTATTGCTATTCGTACCTCGTCATAGTCAGGCGGAGGAACGTCGACTCCGTCATCATCGACTGGGGGCTCGGGTTCGTCTTCTCCACAACTTTCGGTACTGCTACCGTTCAGTAGGGTGGAAAATGGTCCCTCCATAATTTAAGTAAGTTCTGAACATCGGTAACTAGCTCGCCAGTTTTGTTCTTACAGGAGTACGCCCGGGTCTTGAAACCTTCCGTAAGTCGCCTAACTCTTTGGTAAACTTTTGGAGCGTTCCTCTTCTCGGCCAGCATTTCAAGCTCTTCGCGCTCACATATTTCGGCCTCTCTCTTCTTATTGCGGCAGATCCTGATTTGCTTGACCTTGGTTTGTCGGCCCAAACATGAATCTTTATTTACGGTTGATGGATAGCTCGTTTCCAATGGATGGTGGCAAGAAAGAGGCTGACTTACGTGTAATGATTTTGTATTACCGGCTTATGGTGACTCAATTGCTGTCAAATGAATAGTCCAGATTTGATGCTCACAACTTCTTTATTCTACGCAACAACATGGCTGGGGATTTGCCGGAAGGAATGTGACGGCACCTTTTGCCTCTATTAATTTCCACTGAGGGGTGAGTATCGACTCCCCGAATGTCGCCAGCTTTGAATACAAGTTTTAAATCCACTTTAATTACTTGATTGTAATTCCGTTCTTGCGAGGGCTGATGAGTGTGGTTCGCTCCGTGTCCAATTCCAAAAAGAAATATATATTTCTAGCCTCGTGGTATGTGACCACCGATTCTTTTATCGTATCTCAGTGTGGGCGTAGCCATGTCAATTCGTGTTCATACCGATATGATGGTTCGTGTCTTGAATAACTATTGGCTACGTACATTCATCTGGCAATCCCCCCTCCCCCCCCCATTTTGAAGTTTAGCTTTGACAGTTTTGTTATGTTTACATNCACTTTAATCCCATCCTGGCTCGTTCAGTTCGCATTTAAGCGCATATGTATGTACAAATGTTCCGTCTTTCTTATTTAGTTTCAGTACGCATTACATAACATACGGTAGATGAAAGGCATTGGTAAATGATTTGGTTATGAATCTTTTCTTGTTTGCTTTGATCGATTTACTAGCAACGTACTGAGGACATAATATAAACAAAACTATGGATATAACAAAACTAAACTTAATTAATTTATTTCAGCCGGGTACCCTGTAATAAGGCAGAATCAATGGAGTATGGAGGCCCGCCATATATTCATCGAAATTCTTGAGAANCGAATGCGATTCACGGGCTGTGGTTTGATTGATGTTAGACCTTACATCGAAATCGTTGTACATGATCTTCATCAACCCCATCCTGGCTCGTTCAGTTCGCATTTAAGCGCATATGTATGTACAAATGTTCCGTCTTTCTTATTTAGTTTCAGTACGCATTACATAACATACGGTAGATGAAAGGCATTGGTAAATGATTTGGTTATGAATCTTTTCTTGTTTGCTTTGATCGATTTACTAGCAACGTACTGAGGACATAATATAAACAAAACTATGGATATAACAAAACTAAACTTAATTAATTTATTTCAGCCGGGTACCCTGTAATAAGGCAGAATCAATGGAGTATGGAGGCCCGCCATATATTCATCGAAATTCTTGAGAATGAATGAGTTAACGTGTTGTGATTAAATCGGCGGAATAATTGCCAAGCACTCGGTGTTTAGCATTGATCAGTTCATATGAATTCGAACAAAGTTTCCGTGAAACATAGGCTCTAATGTTTAGGATTGGGAATGTACACTTCCTAGCCTATCTCGAAATGGCGTTCTCTTTTGCGGGTAAATGCCTGTTGTGCGGTTTGTTGATGGTATAAAGGCGTTTTCATGTGTTTGATGTTATAATCGGCGCAAAAGTTTGACTGATGAATTGAGTACCATTATCTGATATAATGAGTTCGGGGCAGCCATTCACCGTGAATATATGTCGAAGATAACTGACTACGGATATGGCGTTTACATTTTTCATGGGCTGCGCCCAGACAAATAGCGAGTAACAGTTGATGGCTACGAAGATCCATTGGTTACAATTTTTAGACATGGGCAGCTTACCGACGAAGTCAATCGATAATTGCCTACCCGGTCGTTTTGGTTCTCTATATTCCCCGTGAGGTGTTTTGGTGCTCTCATTACTTGGTTTAATGCGGTGGCATAGTTCACATTGCCGAACGTACTGGTAAACGGAGTCATACATGTTTGGCCAGTAATAGCGTTGTGAGATACGTCTATAAGTTCTCCAAACACCCTGATGCGAATGTTGGTTATGATTTTCATCGATGACTTTTGCTCTGTCAGAAGATGGTACACAAAGTGTCCACAGTATTTCCGCGCTTTCATTGGAAAATTTCAATCGATGATATAGAAGGTTGTTCTCGATTTTATATCTATCTAATGGTTGTTTTGAGGCCATGGCATGCATTTTGTTGTACCATTTATCGCACGTGTTTGGGTCAATGTTGATCACGGATGTGATTGGGATACGATTAACGTGCAAATTACTCAGAAGCTCAATTGGATTTCTACGAACGATGTTGAGAAGAGAAAAAGAACGAGATAAGGCGTCAGGAAGCTCCAAATGTTTTCCTGGTTTATGAATAATTTTGAGATCGTATGGTGGTAATCGGATCGCCCAACGATATAAACGGCCAGTTGGGTCTTTGAGAGTGTGTAGCCAGCACAAAGCTGCATGGTCCGTTACCACAACCAATTCACGAC
>NW_016162149.1:11583-20452 GCF_001687245.7 Rhagoletis zephyria | reverse complement strand
ATTTTATCAATGAGAATGGCTAATGTGGCGGGTGAATTTCTCAACCCCATCGTCATGCGACGAAAAGCATAAAGTCTGTTACCGAATGCAAAAGAGGTTTTCAGTTGACTCGATTTTGCCAAAGGAATTTGAAAGAAAGCTTGAGACAGATCAATAATGGTTAGGTATTTAGCTGGCTTTAGTCGTGCTAAACTTTGGTTAGTATCCGTAATTGGATAGACATTTGGAATGGTAATTTTATTCATTTCTCTTGCGTCCAAGCATACGCAACACGTTCCGTCTTTCTTCTTTTTACAGCCAGAATTGGTGACCGCCAAGGGCTTTCTTCGACGGTCATAATGATGTCACGACTACGCATTTTATCCAATTCGGCTTGAACTTGTTCAGCCACATATGGCGATACTGGATATTGGCGTTTCATGACGGGTTTTGCATCACCCGTATCAATTACGTGTTCGATCTGATTAGTGACGTTTAAAGGACCAGAGACAGAAGTTGGATTATAAGGTCTGAGAACGGCGTCCAACAATTGTCTTTGATCTGGGGTGAGACTATGTGGAAGGCTGGCGCTCGTTATTTTTAGGGTATCTAGTTCACCCTCTAAACCGAGTGTGGAAGCGTCAATTGGCTCCAGATCATTACCCATAGAAGATACCTGAGCTTTTTCTTTCCCACTCCCTGGTGGCTGGTTACAAAAATTAATAAATTTATCCGCCGTAACCATTTCGACTTTAGTAGATTCAACTTCTTCAGTATCACCTTTGGCTGTATGTTTTAAAAATCGTTGAACTTTCTCTTGGTTCTGCACCAGTTCGAAAAAGAAGGCCTCAAGGAATGTCCGTCCCATAATTGGGTGTTTCAGTGAGATAGGTACGACAAGAGTTGGCACCAGTCGGGTAAGACTACCGACCGTATATAATACATCCACTTTACCAATGGCCTTAAATGAAATCGAATTATCGGCAAGACCAATGGAGGTTTTGGTAGGTTGCAACTGCCCCCATCTGTACTTCTCATAAAATGTTTGTGAAATGACTGTGACTTCGGCTCCAATATCGAGTAAAACCGTATGAGAATGGTTGTAAACCATAACCGTGAGATAATCGCGACAATCGTTCGGAAGTTATATGTCAACCATTTCTCTGAGATAAAGAAAACATGGCGGAGTCGTGGTTGGTTAACTTGATTGACTGCGTCTTGCTGGTTAGTAGGGACTGGAGCTGAAGTAGGTTTGGTAATTGGTAGTGTTCGTTCAGAACATTTAGATGATGGTTCTTTGCCATCCCTTTGAATTTGATTAGACTCATTAAGAATCAGAGTAAAATTATTATTGGAATTCGGGACTAAAGATTTGTCGATTTGTAGAGGGACTTCGGTAGAGTGCGGATTGTTAGAGACAGTGGATTTAGATAAAGTTGTGGACTCTGAGTACGATGGACCACTATTCCCAATCGACTCCCTTACGCGTTTTTTGAACACGAGCATTGATCGGACGTAACCCCTGGTCGTGTACATTTGTAGCAGATCACCCTATTCGGTTGCGTTTGACACTTTTTGAAGTGATGACCCCACACGAGACATTTGGCAAATCGTATATTTTCGTCGCCCTCAACAANAGCGTTTGACACTTTTTGAAGTGATTACCCCACACGAGACATTTGGCAAATCGTATATTTTCGTCGCCCTCAACAACGAAAAATGGGTCGACGATAGTTCCTACCTTCGTATCATTCTCCTTTGGATTTTTGTCATTTTTATAATCCCCGACCGGTTTCGAATACCTATGTTTCTGAGGTGCTTTAATTGGTTTCTTTTGCTTGTCCAAGTATGCACATTCCCTGTCATCGGAGTCGCACCCAGGAGACGAAGCAGTATATTCCGAATGTGAAGAATCATCCGGTGGATCATGTATTGCCGAAATTTCCCGTGGCACTGATCGCTGTCTATCCGAACGGGTTCTTTCCGGACGGGGTGTGGCAACAATGAACGAATGTGGTGCAATTCGCTGAGCGAACTCACGCAATTGCTCCAACGTGTGGACTTGTCGAGTGTGGGCGAGTTCACGCAGATGATCGGATAATGTACCAATGATGATATCGAGGTGGTCCCGTTCATCCAGACCACAGGAATTACCCTGCAATTGGAATGTCAAGTCATCGATATGTTTCAGCAGTGTTTGCGAACGTGGGTCGAATTTAATCTGTGCATATGACATTATTACTTGGGCCCGAGTATGTTTGTTGAGGAAACGAGCTCGAAGTTTCGTGCAAAAATCTTGATAATCTCTGAAGTTCCTCAGTTCGGTGAAGTACCATTGTCGAGCGGCCCCCGTGAGTGTGGGCACCAAACGCGTAACCAATTCGTGGTCGGGTACTCCAATCTTATATCGAAATGAGCCAAAAAATGTAAATAATTTTCAACCGATAGAAATTTTTCGTTCACATGAACGCCATCGAATTGAGCACGTCTCATCCATGATGGTAAGCCTCTGAATTTCCTATCCATTGCATCCGCTTGGGCAGATTCGTCGAATATAGTGGCTTGATTTGGTCGTGATTGTGGTGGACCGGATAGCGAATAATTCGGATATAAATGAGATGGTTGATTAATTGGTTCTTGGATATGTGACGTTCTAAGACCACGGTAGGTATTGATCGTTTGAGTTTATAACGTTGAAGGACCACCCAAAGAACCATGCGGAGGATCCACCGAGGGTGGTATCCAGGTATGATTCCAGGTCGTTGGCATGCTTTGGTTCATATCACGAACATCAGCAATTTGTGTCTGCAACTGAATCCGATCACGGATCATTTGCTGTTGCATCTGTGTTTGGGCTCTCAGCAACTCAGACACCATTACAGACAGTTGGTGTAATGAGGGTGTTGGTTCCGTTCCGCCTGACACTGAATTGAAAACGGCTGGTTGAGCATTTGAATTAACCGTACTGGTGGTCAGGGTATACCGTGGTTCAGTTGCCTGAACCGAAGTCGGTATATTCTGGTTTGGAATCGAATCTGGTATGGTTAAGGGTAAATTTTGTGATGGAACAGTATTTTGAACTCATCGTTCTCGTTCATTCTCAAAACCATGGAAGGTCGAGTTCAAACTTAATTGGGGATCGCACGTCGCAATTCCCGTATTCGGTGAAGACATCCGAAGCTCACGAATCTTCGACTGAAATTTTCCGATCAGATCTGCCTGGCGTGAAGCCGACTCGGGTTTTAACTTCAAACGAGCGGTTCGATAACAATAATGTATCATTTGATGAAAACGACCCTGAGGTGTTAACACCTCATTCGCCTTCAGTTCCCGATATGCTCTCTCACATATTTCCAACTCATTCATTTTGTGTATGGCATGGGATTTTATTAACCATGGTTGGCCAACGTCGGTCCATTGAACCGGCGCTAGATATAGGTTATATATCTCCCCTTCGTCGCTGTTCGTCTGTCAAATAAGTTGCATCGAGAATGGGAAACAATTCCATGTTCAAATACTCAAATACCAAGTTGTAAATTCCGATTATTAAAAAAATTCTGCCAATGGTAGACGTAAAGTCCGTACTATTAAAGTCTATGTTATAATCTGATGGTACTCGATTTAAAATCAGTACAGTATTTACTTCAGTTTATTATTTATTATGATTATTATTTTATTCTATAAGTATGTCGTTTTGAATATCCACTTTCAGAAATAATGCCGCGTAAATCGATCACTATTTGAATATTGCTTTAAATCTAATTAGTTTAACAAAAAATTCACGCTCAATTGGTTGTATATCTCATGTGATTTTCGGTCCAAAATTTTTTTTAATATTATACCGAACGTGGGCTGAGAATGGCGTTTAACTCCAAGTTGTTTGCTCCCGGGATGCAGCGAAGGTCCCTTCTGTCGCCAACAAGGTACGCAACAAAGATCAAGACTATCCACCCCCGAATTCACCGGAAGACCAAATCAGACTGACAATATTCAACCAGTTTGAGATTGTTAAACGAGATTACTTTGATACGAGCTTCAAATTTTATTGGGAATGAATACCCAAAGAAATTACAAAAATAAAGAAAAATTAATAGTTTGGTTTAATTAATATTGACCGTGTTATCGGTTACGTTGCTTGAACTTATACCGAAAGACGAAATGAAATTTTATCGGTTCAAAAATCTTGACCGTCGATGTGTGGTGTAACTTGATTAAAAAAAAATTCAATTAACTTGCGTTTCAGAATTGGCGAACTGAACTGAACGAGAATGGTTATGACTGCTGATCAATGGAGTTCGNGTTTGCTCCCGGGATGCAGCGAAGGTCCCTTCTGTCGCCAACAAGGTACGCAACAAAGATCAAGACTATCCACCCCCGAATTCACCGGAAGACCAAATCAGACTGACAATATTCAACCAGTTTGAGATTGTTAAACGAGATTACTTTGATACGAGCTTCAAATTTTATTGGGAATGAATACCCAAAGAAATTACAAAAATAAAGAAAAATTAATAGTTTGGTTTAATTAATATTGACCGTGTTATCGGTTACGTTGCTTGAACTTATACCGAAAGACGAAATGAAATTTTATCGGTTCAAAAATCTTGACCGTCGATGTGTGGTGTAACTTGATTAAAAAAAAATTCAATTAACTTGCGTTTCAGAATTGGCGAACTGAACTGAACGAGAATGGTTATGACTGCTGATCAATGGAGTTCGCATCGCAGATCGATCAGCATTCACCCCCGTGGAATTAAATAATCAAAATATCCACAAAAATTTTGATTGAAAACGAGCTCCAATAAAAATCAATTAAATCATGCCGTGTGAAGACTGAGGACGATATTGATTTACAGTGATTATGAATTCAAAAGATAATTATTTGATTCAATCTCAATGATGATTTATAATAGCGGAATTTCTAAAAGAAAAATTTATCAAAAATCTATTAAACTGGAATATATATGGTTCACCGACGTACAATTTTGTGACCAACAAAATGAGAAAAACGACTACAAGATTTTAATTTTTCCTTAAATCTAATTTTATGATGTATTAAATTGATTCGATGAAGAAATTGATATTTTCCCTCAGCTGAGCACGCGGTTAATTTATGCCGGGCTTAAGTGTGGTTATGTTCAACGAAAACATATTCTTTTTCACCCATTTAGTTGGGCGCCAATGATTTGCTTGACCTTGGTTTGTCGGTCCAAACAGGAATCTTTATTTACGGTTGATGGATAGCTCGTTTCCAATGGATGGTGGCAAGAAAGTGGCTGACTTACGTGTAATGATTTTGTATTACCGGCTTATGGTGACTCAATTGCTGTCAAATGAATAGTCCCGAATTGATGCTCACAACTTCTTTATTCTACGCAACAACATGGCTGGGGATTTGCCGGAAGGAATGTGACGGCACCTTTTGCCTCTATTAATTTCCACTGAGGGGTGAGTATCGACTCCCCGAATGTCGCCAGCTTTTAATACAAGTTTTTAATCCACTTTAATTACTTAGTTGTAATTCCGTTCCTGCGAGGGCTGATTAGTTTGGTTCGCTCCGTGTCCAATTCCAAAAAGAAATATATTTTTCTAGCCTCGTGGTATGTGACCACCGATTCGTTTATCGTATCTCAGTGTGGGCGTTTTCATTGTAGCCATGTCAATTCGTGTCTATACCGATATGATGGTTCATGTCTTGAATAACTATTGGTTACGTACATTCATCTGGCAATACCCCCTCCCCCCCCCCCCATTTTGAAGTTTACCTTTGACAGTTTTGTTATATTTACATTTCTCATAATAATAATCTTATGTCTATTATTTGGCCAATAAAAATAACACAGGTCAACAACGTTTTGTTCTAGNATAATAGATCAATCCCTATGGCGGTTCCACATAGCGTGCGTTGCGCTTGATCGCAGCGTGGTCCCGTAGGTGGCATATTTTTCTCCGCAGCTTCTTGAAACTCCTCATCCTACCAGTTGTTCTTTCGGGTTCGCTGAAATCCGACTACTTTCTCGGCGGCGGTACTCAATGAGCGGGAAATGTGGTTCCACTGCTCGCATATGTCGGTTTGCGTTGAGAGCAAGTCTGAGAGGCGAGTAGCGAATGCATGGGCTGTCTGTTGTGATTTCAGCTTTCCTTGCATATAGTTGGCCCACATTTTACAAATACAAAGTTACTATGTTCGCAAATTAGGTTTGAATGGAAAGCGAAATTTAAGCCTGATAAAACTTGCACCTTGTTATTAATATAATATAAATTATAAATGCAATGTTTGTTATTGTGAAATTTAAAAAAAAATATTTAAATGTGAATTTATATTGTTTTAAGTATCATATAATTAACTATCAATATATATAAAAATGAAATGTTTTTCGTATGACCGCGATGCCTGACCAAACGCCTGAATCGATTTCAATTCTGTAAAAAGCACATTTTTGGAACTTCTGTGTGGAAGGTTCTTTGATTTAAAAGAATTTTAAATTTTTTTGTTGTTGTTGCCAAAAATGAAGAAAGCTGAGACGTCACCATTTCACAATTTCATAGAGTTTTCCGTATATTGAATGTCACTAAACTACAAAACGGCTGGACCGATTTCATTCATATTTGGAACATATACCAGTACCTCCAAAAGAAATTGTCCTACCAAAAATGTGCCCGCTAGATGGCGCCGGGGTCAGGCTATTCCTAAAAATTGCATTTAATTGCCAATATGGCTCATATTTAGAACACAATTTAGCCAATGTAAAAGAAATATTTGGACTTGAAACTTACACGATAGGTGACCCTGTGGCCGAGACATCCCCAAAAATTATTTTACGCTAAGAGAAGGATATATCTACTATATGTTTGAGGAAGTATGTATGTATGTATGTATATATGTATGTATGTGCCACGTTGCAACCTAAACGGACGGAGAGATTCGAACAAAATTTTGACAGAGTATTGCCATGACTCCTGGGCCTATAATAGGGTGGAAAAATTGGGATCCTACAAGGGGGTATGGCACCGCCCATAGGCGTGAAATTTTTAATCAGCCATAACTTCGGAACCATAAGTCACATGACCTTGGAAAATTGGTATACAGACATATAAATGGTAGGTGCTTATAAGAAGGTATATATAAATGAGTTTGTAGAAGGGGCGCACAGTGGTTCGGATCGCAAATCTAGCTGGATGAAACTATTTAAACAAATACTCGTTGATGGATCTCTACACCACTTCTTACCTAGGGGATTTTTGGGTCGCTGATCACGAATCTGAAGTCACTTATCAAAAACTGAAAATGGTGGCTCCAATATGGCGGACGAAAATTAAAAAACAATCGGTAGATTTCTATGAAACTGGGTATCTGGGGGTTTTCTGGGTTGCTGATTACGAATCTAAAGCTTACTTAATTTACTTCGGAACGAGCATTTTCATTAGATATTTCTTTCGATTTACTAATCACATAATCACGGACACCTTGTTGTCTTTTAGAAGTTTCAGCAACACTTCTCCAAATGTCAAACAACTCACTTTTAAGATTTTCTTTACCATGGCTAAAATTTAAGATCACAGCAAGAAACACAATTAAATTTCAGAAACAAATTTATAACAGCTCTTAAAGATTTGCATGCCTGTTGTAAATTTTTTTAACTTCAGAAAGCGGAAAATTCGCGAGTTACTATTTTTTTTAACTCTTACATAACCAAAGTTTTTATAACTCCAAGTATTTTTCTGTTTTAACACACAACCCCTCCTCGCCCCCTTCTTCCCGTAGATCCGCTACTGATCTTATATTTATATTCATATACATTCCTGTTAATAATTACTTTTGAATTTTGAGATTTGACATACTGTCACTAAAATGTAAATATCTAAGCCAATTGGTTAGACTTGGTTATCGAACTTACCATCTGCATTTGCGAAGGTGTAAAGAATAATATGCAAGTGGTTTTATAACGGCCTTCGACGACCTTTACTTTTCCTACTCTTTAATTTATCTTTTTAATTTATCCAAACGACGATTTTTCAGAATAAATTTGCTTATACCAATGTGGGCATAAATTGCGTTGTGACCTCTAAATCTATAGCGGAATAAGTGTAATTTTTTGTTTATAAAGTCAATTTGCAATTATGCAAATATCTGTGAGTGCAATTAGCAATCTTTTAAGTTAAATTTCAGCTTTTAAAATAGAGTTCTCAAATAGGCGGCGTTGACTTACCTTTTTTGTTTGTTTTCATATGTTAATGCTTTAATAAATGCAATTTATCTTTGAATGTATTGTCAGGCATGTGGTCCAAGTGCCATTAAGTATTTTAAAAACAAAAAAAAATTTACTTTCGTCCAGCTAGATCTGCTATCCGAACCACTGTGGGGCGTGGCACATCCCATAGGCGTGGAATTTTTGATCAGCTATAACTTCGGAACCTTAAGTCACACGAACTTGAAATTTGCTATTCAGACATATCAATGATAGCTGCTTATAGGCGAGTATATATAAATGAGTTTGTAAAAGGGCGCGTGGCACATCCCATAGGCGTTGAATTTTTTATCAGCTATAACTTCGGAACCATAAGTCACACGAACGTAAAATTTGGTACGCAGACATACCAATGGTAGATGCTTATAGGAGGGTATATATAAACAAGTTTGTAAAGTTTGGGGGCGTGGAACATCCCATAAGCGTGGAATTTTTTATCAGCTATATCTACGGAACCATAAGTCATACGAACTTGAAATTTTGTACGCACACATACCAATGGTAGGTGCTTATAGGCAGGTATATATAAACGAGTTTGTAAAAGGGGGCGTGGCACATCCCATAGGCGTGGAATTTTTTATCAGCTATAACTTCGGAACCATAAGTCACACGAACTTGAAATCTGGTATGCAGACATATCC
>NW_016162149.1:0-6163 GCF_001687245.7 Rhagoletis zephyria | reverse complement strand
TTTTCTTACAAAATCGCAAAACTCTGCGAATTGTGGATGGCTATTTTCATGAAACCTATTTTAATATGATTTGGAGCAATTATAGTTGCTTTTAGAGTTTTTGAAGTAATGCAAATTTTTTCAATTCTCTTTTACAACCCCAGGTGTGAAACGTGACGTGACGTGGCGTCACGTGGCATAAATTTCCATCGTTATATTTTTGTTAATATTACTTTTAAATGAATTTTCAACGCAAATAAAACATGTATTTTATGTAGAATATACTTTATATTTTGCCTTCAGCGCCAATTCAGGGTCAATTTATTAGAAATCTATGATTTATTATGTTTCAATCACATACGCCAAATTCGAACCAAATCGGACCATAAATACGGTTTTTCGAAATATCTCGACCTTGGCACCACCTAGGAAGACCATTTTATGCAAACAAGATTCTACTTACATAGCTAGTATATATTTTAAAAAGCAGACAAATCGTAAATACGTTAGATATAAAAATTTTATTTTTTTTGTCGTGGTGGGCCTTCCGCTGGAAACACCCATATATAAACGAGTTTGTAAAAGGGGGCGTGGCACATCCCATAGGCGAGGAATTTTTTACCACGAACTTGAAATTTGGTACTCAAACATGGCAGTGGAAGGTGCATAAAGAGGGTATATATAAACGAGTTTGTAAAAGGGGCGGTGCACATCCCATAGGCCCGAAAATTTTTACCAGCTATAACTTCGGAACCATAAGTCACTCGAACTTGAAATTTGGTAGGCAAACATGTCAATGGTAGGTGCTTATAGGACAGCATATATAGACGAGTTTGTAAAAGGGCGCGTGGCACATCTCATAGGCGCGGAATTTTTTATCAGCTATAACTTCCTAACCATAAGTCACACGAACTTGAAATTTGGTACGCAGACAAACCAATGGTAGGTGCTTATAGGAGGGTATATACAAACGAGTTTGTAAAAGGGGGCGTGGCACATCCCATAGGCGTGGAATTTTGTATCAGCTATAACTTCGGAACCATAAGTCACACGAACTTCAAATCTGGTATGCAGACATATCCATGGTAGGTGCTTATACGAGGATATATATAAATGAGCTTGTAGAAGGGGGCGTGGCACATTCCATAGGCGTGGAAATTTTTATCAGCTATAACTTCGGAACCATAAGCCCGATAAACTTGAAATTTGGTATGAAGACATATCAATGGTAGGTGCTTATACAAGCGTTTATACAAATGGGTTTGTAAAAGGAGGCGTGGCGCATCCTATAGGCGTGGAATACTTTATAAGCTATAACTCTGGAACCATAGGTCCCTCGAACTTGAAATTTAATATGCAGACATATCAATGGTAGGTGCTTATACAAGCGTTTATAAAAATGGGTTTGTAAAAGGAGGCGTGGCGCATCCTATAGGCGTGGAATACTTTATAAGCTATAACTCTGGAACCATAAGTCCCTCGAACTTGAAATTTAATATGCAGACATATCAATGGTAGGTGCTTATACAAGCGTTTATACAAATGGGTTTGTAAAAGGAGGCGTGGCGCATCCTATAGGCGTGGAATACTTTATAAGCTATAACTCTGGAACCATAGGTCCCTCGAACTTGAAATTTAATATGCAGACATATCAATGGTAGGTGCTTATGGGAGAGTATATATAAACGACTTTGTAAAAGGGGACGTGTCACATCCCATAGGCATGGAATTTTTTATCAGGTAAAACCTCGAAACCATAAGTCGCACGAACTTGAAATTTGGTATACAGGTGTAGCTATGGTAGGTGCTTATAAAAAGATAAATATAAATAAGTTTGTAAAAGATGAAAATTTTTATCAGCTATAACTTCGGAACCATAAGTCACATGAAATTTTAATTTGGTATGCAGACATATCTATGCTAGGAGCTTATAGTAAGGTATATATGAATGAGTTTATAAAAGGGGGCGTGGCACATCCCGTAGTCGTGGAATTTTTAATCAGCCATAAATTGGGAACCATAAGTCACATGAACTTGAAATTTGGTATTTATAAATAGTTATCTATGGGGGATATATATATATGGGACTTATTTTATATATATATATATATATCTATTAGATAACTCGGATATTTAAAACGGTGTGATTTTTTGAAACCTTACCGTTTTTAGATTATTTTGAAATGGAAATATTAAATCTTTTTTTTATCTCGCGATGCTGTTAAACGAAAAAGGCACGTTCATAATGAATAAAACTCCTTCCGANATGGAAATATTAAATCTTTTTTTTTATCTCGCTATGCTGTTAAACGAAAAAGGCACGTTCATAATGAATAAAACTCCTTCCGAATTAAGCATTATACTAGAAAAGTGCAGCTAAATAAAACAGCTAATCGAATAGGCAGCTAAACGGAATGTACCGTAGTAGAATAATTTTGATTTAGAAATTTGATNATTAGATAACTCGGATATTTAAAACGGTGTGATTTTTTGAAACCTTACCGTTTTTAGATTATTTTGAATTGGAAATATTAAATCTTTTTTTTATCTCGCGATGCTGTTAAACGAAAAAGGCACGTTCATAATGAATAAAACTCCTTCCGAATTAAGCATTATACTAGAAAAGTGCAGCTAAATAAAACAGCTAATCGAATAGGCAGCTAAACGGAATGTACCGTAGTANTGATCGTAACCTTAATCTATCTAATATTAATAATGGAACAATATTTGTAGTACAAGTGATGATCAATATATATTAGTTATAGCACGATAAAGCGAAAAGTATGGCTCCTAAGGATACCTTAATGTAAACAAAGAAAGTAGTTTGTCTCCTTTAAATTATGCTGAACTGAATATTTGTATTACTGTTTTATATTTTGATTTGTTTACCCCGACCGACGTCGGGTGCTCTGCTAGTACTTTAATAAAAATTTAACCAAAAGGAAAATAGTCAAATCTGGTCACAAATAAGGCAATTTTGCGCATAGATTTTGTAGCGCAAATTTACGTAGCGTGCTGTGCAACCTCAATCAACTATTTTGTTTATTTTAATTTTGATTTGTATTCAACGCTTTTTAGAAATGACTGAAAGCTCAGTTAGGCAAGACTTAGTCTTGACTTGACTTAAAAATTTTATATCTGGCAAATGAGCAGCGCGTGTATGCAGTTACCCAAAAAACAACTTCACTTAGAAAGTCCAGTCAAGTCTGAGTCTTGCATAACCCAGCTTTGAGGTAAGACTTAAATATTTATTGAAATATAAATTAAACTCATGGAATTTAATGGGAATAGCAAACATCTTTTCCGAGAATAAAGCGCCAACGTTTAAATGGTACACATAGATGGACTGAGCAAGAAACGCTTCATTTGGCGCAAGAGGTGGTGGATGCAGTTAAGGAGAGACCAGACACAGTTGAGGTTGTTTCACGTTTGTCTTACCATTCACCTTAACTAAATACGTACATATATGTAACAATTTTAATTCAGAAACCTGCTGCCCAGGCCTTTTCTTTCTGCAAATTCGCCCATTTTAAAATACATTGAATGGGTTCCATTAAAAAATAAAATGAGGCACCTCAAATGGACTCACGTCAGCGTTCTATACTGGAAAACCCAAACTGGCGCTGGTCTTTTAGCTACCGGCGAAGAAAAGAGTACAAGACAAAAAGTACATATAAAAAATTGCTCCGATTGTCATATTCTTGAGAAAATTTTCGGACAAAGGCGAGGAGTGAATCCCTGCAGCATTGTTGAGACATCGGTGGAGACGACATAATAATAGAAGAAAACGATATGCAAGCTTTGAATCCAGAATGAAGAGACTTGAGAATCTCACCGTTGTCTCTCCGGAGACATTCCCAGATCAAGAATCTTCTATTGAGTTGAGTGTATTAAATAACTCTGTCACAAATCAAGGTTCATAGCAAGATTGAGAGAATACAAAGGTTGCGCCGATCTCGGACCGCTATTCCTCTCTTAACGAATTTGAAAGGATCGTTGTTTGCATGGCGTCACACTGGTGCAACTTGTTTACGTTTTCCTTGCAACATTTTTTCTTCTTCTTCCATTCTTGCTCACGTTTTGGCATTTCTCTCTTGCAATTGCACCAGTGTGACGTCACACAAAAGTTATTCTCAAAAATCCTCTCTGATCGGCGCAATCTTGTATTCTATCATTCTTGCGTTCATAGAATAGAAGGTTACGCCATAGTGCTGTCAAAAATTTGTTTTCATCCATTGATGTAGTTGCGAAGTGAGTTCTGATTGCCTGGAGTTTGGAAAAAAAGAAGAGTACACAAAATGCAGAAAATACAGTTGCCGTATGGCATATTTTAGTAATTATAATCAAATGGTCATTTTTGATATAAAATATTGACAGAGCTTATTATAACAACATAAAATGTTATAACTTCAAATGATATTAACATAGATAATAATATTCGTACAATAGTGACAAATAAAATGTTAATCAAAAGCTTATTGAAATTAGCTATTGATTTCATTCATTTTCCGTCTTTTAATAGTATAATTGCCATTATTTAATTTTCTTATTAGTATATATCGACACCTGTGTGGAAGATCGACATATCTCGGTAGCCAGTCCGAAAATAGGGCGTTTTCCAATAAAATTCTGAAATAGGACATTCTTCAATCAAATTCTGAAGTAGGGCGTTCTTGAAAAGTTTCCTGAGATAGGACGTTTTCGAACTAGCTGCCGAGATAGGTGGATCTTTACCCAGATGTAGCTATCTTAATATATTCGTGTACGGAAAAATAGTGTTTTTACTTTATCATTCCACGAAGTGTCATGAGCGGGAGACCACGAAAACCTTGGAGCAACTTCTCTACCGAGGTCCTGCACTGTCTTACAAACGACTAAAATGCTTGAGAGCCTACCAATTCGAGAAGATAGAGGATATCTCAAAAGTAGAGCCGAAATTTCTACTGGAATTCGAAAAAAGCATTGATATCCTTTGTTATGTCTACTTTAACGCGTAAAAAAGGTTCCAACTGGCAAGGCTAAGAGCATACCGGTCTAAGCGCGCCTCAATGCCGGCCAGATAAAACTAACCTAACCTTATCACTGTAGTCCACATGTTTTGTCGCCTCAAGGTATATCCGAAAATAACCTTTCGTAAGGAAAAGCACTCCTCGATTTTTCTTTTTAAAAAATGTGTTCAGGGCTGTAGTTAGGGTTGCCAACCGTACTACTATATATAGTATTGTACTATTTTTTGGGTCTGCGAACTATGTACTGTTGGAAAAAAATATAGTATGCAAAAATACTACATATATTTCTTTAATTATAATGGTATATATATAGTTCAGTCATTTGTAGAAAGAAATGTTTTAAAATGGATGACATTGATACTGAAATATCAATATTTAAATAAATATACTTTAAAACGAACGGTCCACAGATCAAAAATGGCAACATTTTTAAAAATACTTAGAAAGAGTTACCAAATTTACTTAAAATTAGTTCGCGTATGCTCTCTACTCCTGCTACTTCGGCATTCACAGAAAGAGTTTTTTCTATTAATATTTTGGATGCTGAGATGAGAGAAATAAAGCGAATATCTCACTAATAAAAAATGAACTTATGGTTTATATGTTTTTGTTATTTTATGGCCTTATAACAATTATATTCAACAATTTTTATTGAGCTTGATCAAGTGTGAATAGCAGCGGAATAGCTGCGCTTGATTGTGGTGGCTTAACATACCANAGCATACCGGTCTAAGCGCGCCTCAATGCCGGCCAGATAAAACTAACCTAACCTTATCACTGTAGTCCACATGTTTTGTCGCCTCAAGGTATATCCGAAAATAACCTTTCGTAAGGAAAAGCACTCCTCGATTTTTCTTTTTAAAAAATGTGTTCAGGGCTGTAGTTAGGGTTGCCAACCGTACTACTATATATAGTATTGTACTATTTTTTGGGTCTGCGAACTATGTACTGTTGGAAAAAAATATAGTATGCAAAAATACTACATATATTTCTTTAATTATAATGGTATATATATAGTTCAGTCATTTGTAGNTGCGCTTGATTGTGGTGGCTTAACATACCACAAAGAGGGAAAAAACAACGGAACTTTACAAGGCGAACTTGGCACAATGCGTAGGCAACTGGTTGAGTCAGTGGGATCGTCGGTTCGAATCCTACTAAAAGAAGTCTGATGA
>NW_016162148.1:36196-45364 GCF_001687245.7 Rhagoletis zephyria | reverse complement strand
CATGATTAAAATTTTAAATGATTTCACAGTTTTACAGCTCTGGTATTAATATATAAGATAAGATGACATGTTGGTTCTCTAGCTGATATTCGGACTGAACTTGTACCAATCATGACTGGAAATAGTTTTTTTGAATATTCTGCTCAGAGTAGCTCTTAGAGGGTTAAAAACTAAACGCGGCACATCTACATCACCTCCTCTTTCTTTTGAAAACTATGGGGATTAAGTACCTAAAAAGCGTACCACAAAAATCATGTTTGCGTATTGATATATAAGATGTCATGTTGCTTCTCTAACTGATGTTCGAGCTGAACTTGTTCCCATTAACGACTGTAAATAGGCGTGTTCGAATATTTTGCTCAAAGTGGCTCTTAGAGAGTTAAAAACTAAATTCGGCAAATCTACGCTAACAACTCTTTCTTTTGATATGAGCTTCCTGAAAATCAATGGATATTAAGTACCTCAAAAGTGTACCACAAACATTATGTTTGCGTATTAATATATAAGATGTTTTGTTGATTCTCTAACTGATATTCGGGCTGAACTTGTTCCAGTCAGGATTGTAAATAGTTTTTTTTTTTATATTTTGCTTGGTCATCCGCTGATACACACACGCACGCTGACTTTTCGGCGCCAAAACTGGAGTCTCCATTGCCACTCTCTCACCTGCTACTGCAGTTTCCTCTGATGCTCTCTCTGTTGATGCTCGCTCACCTGCTTCTTCGGCTGTCGCTGCTAATTCTCTATCTGCTGATAATGCTTGGTCATCTGCTGATACAAATTCGCACACTGAGATGTCGGCACAAAAAAATGTTGTTGCCTGCACTGACCCTAAAGTGAACACTGCTGCTTGCTCTATGCGCTCTACACACACACATGCTAAGTTTTCGGCCCCAGCTGCTGACGTCTCCAATGATGCTCTCCCACCTGCTTCTATTGCGCCTACTGCTGAGGTTAATAATGCACAGTGGTCGACGGCTACGAAGAAAAGGAACAAAAAACAAGTTCGTGTTTTCGGTACAAATGCATGTAATGATTTGGACGTTGCGGTCCGGCGTAAATGGTTGCATTTAGGTTCTTTCTCGCCTTCCGTATCTGAGGATAACATTAAAGATTATGGCCCGTAGTCATAGTCAAAATAAAGTCAACTTTAAAGTTAGTTGCAGCTTTTTGACATAATTTTCAATGGGATATCTGTCAAAAAAGCTGCAACTAACTTTAAAGTCGACTTTATTTTGACTATGACTACGGGCCTATGTTTTAAGCAAACTAGTTTAGATAAAAATTTGTTATCCTGCTTCAAACTGGTTAAGAAAAATGTCCCAGTATCAACTATTAAGAGAGTTAATTTTAAGTTGGGAGTTCCGGAATCCTCGTACGCGAAGTTGCTGAGCTCGGAAATTTGGCCTACAAATGTCTCGGTCAAGCCTTTTCAGTTTTTTCTAAAGGATCAACAACAGCCACCTCGGACATAGTGACGTCCTTGGACCCTCCTAGCCGTGGTCTGAAGGTGTACTTTCAAAACTTATCCGGCATGCGAACCAAGGCTGATATTGTGCATTCTTTTAGTGCGCAAATGGATTACGACATCTTTCTTTTTGTTGAGACGTGGTTGAATGCAAGTTTTTTCGACAGTGAGTTCTTCGACTCGAATCTTTTTAATGTATTTCGTAAAGACAGAGATGCTGCAAAAACGGGTTGCCTTCGTGGTGGTGGGGTTCTAATTGCTGTCAAGCGTCAACTCCGTGCATTCCTGTTTCCACTCAATACTGATGACTCCCTGCTCGATCAAATTTGTGTTTGTATAAGTTGTCACTCCGCGCAAGATTCNCTTTTTGTTGAGACGTGGTTGAATGCAAGTTTTTTCGACAGTGAGTTCTTTGACTCGAATCTTTTTAATGTATTTCGTAAAGACAGAGATGCTGCAAAAACGGGTTGCCTTCGTGGTGGTGGGGTTCTAATTGCTGTCAAGCGTCAACTCCGTGCATTCCTGTTTCCACTCAATACTGATGACTCCCTGCTCGATCAAATTTGTGTTTGTATAAGTTGTCACTCCGCGCAAGATTCCATTTACCTACTCGCTTTGTATATACCGCCTGATAGNGCATCTCTAGTTTTAAATAACCTAAATGATAATCATTTATGTGTGCTAGGTGATTTCAACTTATGCAAGATAATTTTTTTATTTTTTTTTTTTTATTTTTTTTTTTCGTAGGAGAGGGAAATGCTTTATGCACTGGCCGGGGGCGCTAGTCTCTATACTACCTTCCCCGAGTGTGGGACTCCCACCGAAGCGTGTTGGGCTACCCACTAAAACCCAAACTCCCACCGCCCGCGCAAGAATCCCGCATCTGGCACCGCAATTCTGCATGTCTTCAGATGCAGGAGCGCGCTGTTAGAGCCTTGGGGCTGCTCTTTTGTAGGGGCGTTTCATTCGGGTGTCCTCAGTAGACAACCGTCCTCTCGTTTGCAGCGGAGTACGAATTTCACGTATCTCGCAACTGCTTCCCACTTTTCTGCGCTGGAAATCATTATCCCAACTATGTTGTCCGGAGTAATGTCTCCGTGTCTTTCTTCCAACATTCTGCGCGAAATCAAGAAGTGTTCGCAGGTGAAGAATGTGTGGTACACGTTATCTTCGACGTTTCCACAGTAGTGACAGAACGGTGAGTCCACCCTTCCCATTCTATGAAGATATTCTCGGAAGTAACCATGACCGGTGAGGAATTGCGTCAGGTAGAAATCGACTTCCCCATGTGGTCTGTTCAGCCATGTTTGAAGGTCGGCTATCAGGGAGTGTGTCCATCGACCTTTTGTGCTCGCGTTCCAGTTTTGTTGCCACTGCTGGATCAGTTGCTCGCGCGCCCTTGCCGCGGCAGCTGCTCGACCTATCTCGGCACTGAGATTGTAAATCTCTTTTCGCTCGTAAGCAAGTAGCTCAATTGGCATGACGCCAGAAATAACTAGAACCGCGTCCGCGGACACTGTACGGTATGCAGAAGCAATGCGTAGTGCCCCTCTGCGCTGTACCGAAGACATTTGAACCCGGTATTTTTTGACTTTCAATGCGTCAGCCCATATTTCTGCCCCGTACAGGAGCACCGATTGGACCGCTGTCATCAGAAGCTTCCTGCGGCATGGCTTCGGGCCGCCCACGTTCGCCATCAGCCGGCTTAGAGCCGCCGTGCTCTGCGCAGCTTTTTCACATACTCCATGGATGTGTTCCCAGAATGTGAGTTTGCTGTCAAGCTTCACCCCTAGGTATTTTGTAGACCTAGAAGTCGTCACGGGTTGAGGTCCGACCATTATATTTATAATTGTTGGGATCCGTTTCCTGGTGAGGAGCACGATCTCCGTTTTGGCTGTAGCCAATTGCAGACCGTGATCGCTCATCCATCCACTGACGTTGCGCATGACCTGGTTTAGCTTGAGCTGTGCTAGCTGGACATTTCTTGCTGTTATGACGGCTGCCACGTCGTCCGCGAAGGCGACAAGGAAGGCGCTCTCCGGCATTTCCGTGCGCAACAGACTGTCATACGTGGCGTTCCAGAGGTCCGGGCCAAGTACAGACCCCTGTGCCGCTCCGCCGGTTATACGTCTCTTTCTCTGACCTTGTGTTGTGTCGTACAAAAGCCAACGGTCTCTGAGGTAGTCCCGGATCATATCTAGCAAGTATGTTGGAACCTTGAATGACCGTTCCAAGGCCTCCAGCATATCGTCCCATCTTGCCGAGTTGAAGGCGTTCTTGACGTCCAGTGTGACTAGCAGCACTATTGGCCGCGCCTGGTGGCAGGCTTCTTCGGCCTTATGTACCGCCTCGACTACTTCGCCAATTGCTCCTATAGTTGAGTGTCCCTTCCTGAAGCCATGTTGTCGGGGTGAAAGGCCTCCCTCGCTTTCTATGGCTGACGTCAAGCGTATTTTGAGCAGACTCTCCATCATTTTGCCTGCTGTGTCTAGCATGCAGAGTGGCCGGAAGGATGAAGGAGAGTTTGGGTCCCCTTTGCCCTTGGGTATAAGCACCAGTCTCGCCTTCTTCCATTGGCTTGGGAAAACCCGGGCCCTAAGGCAGCTGTTGTACATGTTAAGCAGAAGATCAGGGCTCGTTTCCGCTGCTAACCTGATTGCCTCCGCTGGTATGCCATCTGGGCCTGGAGCCTTGCCGGCTTTCATGCTTCGCAGGGCTAGCTTCAGCTCGTCTGTCGAAAACAGTGGTGCCTCGGCTTGCTCCTCGACGAACACTGTGTCGGCTCTTAGTGGGTGTGTGGGAAATAGCGCATCCACTATATTCTTAACTCGGGCCTCATCCATCGCCTGTGATGATGTATGGAACTTTTTCATCACTATTTTGTATCCCTGGCCCCAGGGATCGCGATCCACTTCGTCGCATAGCGCTTTCCAGCAGTTCCGTTTGCTCTTCTGTATCTCGGCCCCAAGTGCTTTCTTTGCGCTTTTGTAGGCTGCTGCTCTGGTCAGCGCCTCGGGTCTACCACGAGCGCGCGTTGCGAGTCTCCGCATTCTATGGCAGGCCCTTCGCAGCTCAGCAATTCGGTCATTCCACCAGTATACCTGCTTTTTACCTGACCATGCTCTCCTCTGTGGCATTGAGGCTTTGCATGCCCGGTGAATGCAGCGCATAGTTTCTTCGACCAGCTTAGTACAAGACTCCCTGTTGTGGATCTCTCCCGTTGTGGGTGAAATGCCTTGGGAATCTGCTAGGAGTGACGTATCGAACTTGCGAACATCGACCCTAGACGGGTTCCATCCTGGTTTCCTGCGAGGGATACTACGTGTTTGCCCTCGCGTGATGTCAGTGACTTGGAAGGTGATGTAGTTGTGGTCGCTACCACTCAGGTCTTCCATCACTCTCCATCCGTCAGCCCTTCGGAGAAGGCTTTCTGAGACCAGGGTTATGTCGGGGATAGAGTATCCAAAACCCGGCCTTCGATATGTAGGGGTCGTTCCGGTGTTGAGGATGGTCAGGCCAATGCGGGCTGCCATTTCAAGGACCAGTCTTCCCCTGGTGTTTGTTTGGGGCATACCCCATTCCACGCCTCTTGCGTTGAAATCTCCAGCAACAATTATGTGGCCGGTTATATCGCGCAATTCGTCTTCAAGGTCTTCGAGCTTTCCCCTGAAGACAGGGACTGTGTCGTTTGGAGACAGGTAGCAGCTCACCACAGTGATTTGCGCCATTTTAACCCAGACGTAGCAGCGTCCTACCCCGCTGCTCTCTGCGCGATGGTTGGGGTTAGCAATCCATATCGCGGCCGAGCCTGATTGGTCAACATGCCAGGTTTCTTTTGTTCTATAGGGTTCACTGATGATGACAGCGTCTGCTCTTTGTTCAAGAACCAATTGGTCCAGCAGGTCATCAGCTACCCTACTCCTGTTCATATTGCCTTGTATAAATTTAATCATATTCTCCCAAGCTTTGTCTTAGCCTCAGCAAGGGCATCCCTGAAGGCCTTGCACGCTCCCGACCCGGGCAGGTGATGGGAATTTTTCTGTCCATCTCCTGCCGAGCACAGGTAGCAGCTTGGGCTTTCTTTACACGCAGAGGCTATGTGGCCCTGCTGACCACATTTCCAGCATGAACTGCTTCTGTCTGGGCCTTTGCATGCCGCCTTTTTGTGGCCATACCCCAGACAGCGGAAACACCTTTGGACATCCGCGCGCTCTCGGACGCGGCAGATAATCCAACCTACTCGCAGCTTCCCCTTTTCAATAAGAGTCCGGCCTGGCAGTTCATCGATTTCCACCACGGCCATTCTTTGTTCTCGCGAGTTTACAGCGAGGAGAGAGACGCGAAGTTGGCCATTCATCTTGTCTCCTAACTCCCCGCGTATAGCGTTCTCCACTTCTGGGGCCGTGGTTAGGCAGTCCATGCCCAGAACTTCTAGACGTAAACGTCTAGTGAGAATACGGGCGTCTCCAAGCTGGCCAATGGCAGTGCACACATTTTCCTTAAATGCTGTGTGGTTGCCACAGCGCTCCATTTCGATGAGCACGCCGCCTTCGCGGGTTTTCCGAACAGATCGAATTACGGTCTCCGTCTTCTCGGGTTGGAGCTTACCGCGTATCGTTCCCAGCACCTCTGCATAGGTTTTGCCTTCAGCTGGCTTAATTATTAATTTGGCGAGACTCTTCTTTTTTCTCACCCTCTTCTTTTTTTTGCGGCTGGTCGCCTCGCCCTTATTGACCAAGGGTTCACCTGGCGCTGGCCCTGGCTTGGGCTTTCTGCTTTTTCCAACCGTTTTCCATTGATTGTCTGGTACGGTTTTCTGTGCATTGTTGTTATTATTGCCATTATTATTAGGATTATTAATAATAATGTTTTTACTACTATTATTATTATTAGCAGTAGTATTTTTCTTCTTTTCCGGCTCGCCTGTAGGGGAGTCGGATCGAGTTCGACCTCTCTTTTGCGAGCCAGGGCCAGCCTTCCGCAGCTCGGAAAGGGTAGGCCCCTTCCGGCGCTGCTCTCGGAGGTAGCTTAATATATTTAAGCTCTCCTCGATTTGGGCCATACCTGTTTTTATGTCCATGGACACATTCTTTTGCTTAGACACAGCGCTCTGCATCTTCTTCAGGACAAGCCGAATCTGGGCCAATTGCTCATCTTCATTGCCTTCGCAAGTTCCCAAGCTTGCGGTGACATGCTTGTCGCTGTTTGCAGCAGCCGGCGTTTGAAGACGACTATCCCGGCTGCCGGGAGTTGCCGTTTGGCAAGGTGTAGCCTTCTGCGCCACGCCGGCGGCTTTCTCCGTGCTCGTGGTGCCGGAATTTGCCTGCAGAGGAGTTTGTGGCGGGGAGCGCACGACTCTACTGCTCTTCCTGAATGCGCTGCATTCTTCCTCCGTATCATCGACGTTCGTTTCGTTTATTGGTTTTGTTTTAATCATTTTCAGTCAATTGGGTCTCCGCTTCAAGCCGCTATCTCCACACGTAGCACAGTCGCTTTTAAGTGTCCCGAAGTTCCCTTCTCTCAAAGGAGCAGGCCATCGCGAGGGTTGACACAAGTCCTTATGGGATATTGTGTTCAGAGCCAAGACAGCGCAAAACCAGGAGTAAATCTCAACTGGACCTGTGCGGCCAACTAAATGGCGACGTGTATTGAACGTACTTGAAGACCTGCCAGGGTTTTAACGAGACGGAGGCGATCGCAGCATTAGCCCACCAGCCATTTCTGTGAGGTGTCACCCTCACATACTAAAGTGGCGGAATACTGCTCTCGCCAGCCCAATATCAGACTAATCGTATACATGCTCCAGTATGCCATGAACAGGATCTAACTGGTCTCAATCCTGGGATGCTTTTTGGGGGGCGGCATCTGTTCGCCCGGACACAGGAGATTCATCAAGCATTTCTGATCTTTTAAATCAGGCCCTCGTCTCCTGCCGCTCTTGGTCTGGGACTGCTTATTGGTTATTCGCAGCTAACCTACCGGAGTAGGCCGTTCACGATCCGCCCTGTGTGACCCCGGTAAGGTCCTGAGCTTAGCCCTTACTAAATGCAAGATAATTTGGTCTGCTAGTATTTCTAATTATAGTCTTACACCAACTAACGTGTCTGCAAATCATGAAATATATTTTATTGATAATATTCTTAGTCTTAATTTATGTCAAGTTTATAATTTCGTTAATTCTCTGAATAGAATTTTGGATCTCATATTTGTAAGTGATAACCTAAGCTACAAAGTTAGTGAATGTTTGAATCCAGTAACTCCTAAAGATAAGCATCATTTACCTTTAGTTGTAAAACTCGATTTTTACTGTTTTGCTTCAGTACCTTCTGATGACATATTATCTTTTAATTATGCATTATGCGATTTTTCTAGCTTTAATGAATTACTACTCGATATTAATTGGGATAATTTATTTGCAGATCTTGATACATTTAGCAGTTTCACTACTTTTAAATCCATTTTGTGTAAACTCTGCTTGGATAATATTCCGGTTAGAAAGAAAAAACCCTATAGATTACCCTGGTATTCTAAGCATTTAAAAAAGCTTAAAAATCTTAAAAACAATTATTTTAAGAAGTTTAAATCTACGAGGAACCATTCGTTTTTCGTTAAATATAAACGAGCTTTAAAAAATTTCAACTACTTAAATAAATCTCTTTATAATAACTACCTTTGTAGCATGGAGTTGAACATTAAATCGAATCCTAAGACTTTCTGGAATTACATAAAATCCAAAAGGAGCTGCGCTATTGTTCCCACCGGCGTATTTTTGGATAATAATTATGCGCAAACCTCAAGTGAAGCGGCAAATTTATTTGCTGAGTTTTTTAAATCCACACTGAAAATAAAATCTGCGTAAATATAACGAAAACTTGCGTAAATCTTACGAAATTTTTCGTCATTTTGAGCCACAAAAGTTTTCGTTGATTGTTCAAAACCGTTTTCGTAAATACTACGAAAATATGAGGCATCAGATTTTTAGCACATTTTACGAATGTATTCGTACTATTTACAAAAGAATTAAGTACTATTTACTAAAGAATTTCGTGTTATTTACTAACGAANTCAAAACCGTTTTCGTAAATACTACGAAAATATGAGGCATCAGATTTTTAGCACATTTTACGAATGTATTCGTACTATTTACAAAAGAATTAAGTACTATTTACTAAAGAATTTCGTGTTATTTACTAACGAATTTCGTACTATTTACTAAAAAAAATCGTACTATTTCTTTATTTTTTTACGAAATTTTTTGTAAAATGCGCAGAAATAATTCGTATATTTAACGAAAAAAATCTGCTCTTGTTTCGTAGAATGTGCAATTTTGCTTTCATTCTCCACACTGTAAAAAACATATTACGAATTATAACACAAAACTTTTATTTTGTTTTTATCGTTAATTTTAAGCGTTTTTGTTTAACAAAACGTTTTGCAAAAACGATTAACATTAATGATTAAAATATAATGAAAGTGTTGTGCTATAATTTTAGTCATGTTTTTTATAGTGTTAATAATAAAAGTAATCATACGTTCTACGAAAGAAGAAGAATTTTCTGATTATTTTACCTATAATAAAACTCTTTTATAACGGGTGATTTTTTTGAGGTTAGGATTTTCATGCATTAGTATTTGACAGATCACGTGGGATTTCAGACATGGTGTCAAAGAGAAAGATGCTCAGTATGCTTTGACATTTC
>NW_016162148.1:27929-34610 GCF_001687245.7 Rhagoletis zephyria | reverse complement strand
CGACTTTTCGAAGGCTTTCGATAAAGTCTCTCACAGAGTCTTAATTAAAAAACTTGGTTGTCTTGGTGTTCACTCTGCTTTTCTGGAATGGATAAACTCTTACTTATGCAATAGACGTTGTGTTGTTACATTTGATGGTATTTCATCTACCCCCTTTGTTGCCTCCTCTGGAGTCCCACAAGGAAGTGTCTTGGGACCACTCCTATTTGTACTTTTTATTAATGATATCACAAGCTGCTTTTCATTTGCCAAATGTTTGCTTTATGCTGATGATTTAAAGATTTTCTCAGCGATTAAGACCCCAGAAGATGCCATTATGCTTCAAACTGATATTGGTAGGCTTTACTTGTGGTGCCAGAAGTCACGGCTCTCACTGAACCTGTCTAAGTGCTTTCAAATGACTTACTCGAAAATATCCAACATTATACCTGCTACGTACAATATATCGACTTGTGACCTTCAGTGTGTTAGTGAGATTAAGGACCTTGGCGTCATTTTTGATAATAAATTCTCGTTTAATAACCACATAAATTATATCACTTCCAAATCCTTCTCTATGTTGGGTTTCGTAAGACGGAATGCCTCTAAGTTCTCTGATCCCTATACAATCAAGTTACTCTATGTATCGTTTGTTAGGTCACACTTAGAATATGCTGCTCTTGTTTGGAGACCAAGTAGCCAGCAAGCTATCAATAGAATAGAACGTGTACAAAAAATGTTTCTTAAGTTTGCACTTCAGTCTTTGAACTTTGTGGATCCCATACCATCCTATTCTGCTCGTCTCATGCTTATAAGTCTCAAGTCCTTAGAAATTCGTAGGTATATACTGTGCCTGTCCTTTACTCGTAATATCATAACTGGAGTCATTGATTGTCCTTACTTGTTGGAAAGGATTCGATTTAATGTTCTCCAGCGATCTCTTCGGAACTTCTACCCTTTTTATGTGAATAACTATAGAACTAAGTACGCCAGTAATGACCCCATTACTCGCGCTTTACGTGAACTGAATTCCCTTAATAGTAATGCTGGATTTTTCACTTTCAAGGATTGATTTTTGATTGATTTTTTGAATCTTTTGAACTCTATATTATAGTTTTTTAATGAAATATATTTTAAATGTATATTAATAGCCTGTACTAAGTTACTTTGTTAATAGTCTGTAAGGATTGAAATTCATAGACTTAAATAAATAAATAAATAAATAAAATGGCTCTTAGAGGGTTAAAAACTAAATTCGGCACATCTACACCAACTCGCCTTTCATTTGATATGAGTTTCATTTAAATCAATGGGGATTAACCCTTTCCGGTCAAATCCGTCCCTGATAAATATAAAAATGTTTCCTCTTAATTACAAGGTTCATGGAGCCTCATATTACCAAAAGTAAAAAAAAATATTCAAAAGTTGTTTTGGGTAGCTATTAGGGCTACCTCAAATTTATGCAATATATTGTACAAAAGTCCGCAAAAAAGTATAAGCACTCAAGAAAACTCAAAAAAACATTTCACTAAGTTTGACGGAATAAAACTTTTATTTCATTGAAAATGAACTTCTGTATGTACAAAATAATTGATTTTACTTCAGATATGTTGGAATGAATATTTTATTTCTTTTAAAGTATCTATAATTAAGATTTGCATTAAAAAATTGTAAATTTTCTCCGTGAGAAGAGAATTATATAAAGAAACTTTGAAAAATTTCAGATACAATTACAATGTAAAATACGAATGGCCCGTTTTAATAAACCTTACCGGTTTTTCTGCCTTCAGTAGATCAAGAAACCAAAAACCTACCCTTTACTGCAACAACAGCGCACAAGCTGTTCTAAATCCACGGCAAAAACCACCCTAATTGCCTATTTAACTGCAACCTTTGCGGACAGTTATCCAATATATTGTACAAGACACTTACAACCTTTCAGTGTAAATGTACAATATATTGTAAATTTTTTTTGGCCACTCGGAAAAAATATTTTAAATCATGATAGTTTAATTTTAGCATTTTTATATGGTGAAATACTTTTTATATTTTAATACCTTATGCTTTGTTTAGCGATTTTGCTTGACTTTTACATATTTTTTGTAGAGTAAATTACCATAACTTGCGTGTCATTGCAATTTTATAAAATGGTCTATTTTTAAATTAAATTCTAAAAATATTTTTGAACCGTTTTCGATTTTGAAATTTACGTAAAATATTCGGGACATTCCCAAACTACATAAAGTTTAATTTGTTTTCTTAAATATTAATAAGATTTTTAGAAGCACGCTTCCAATGTTACAAAAAATTAAATGTACAATATATTGTACAAATGGAGGGAAAGGGTTAAGTACCTCAAAAGTGTATGACAAAAAATATGTTTGCGTATTAATATATAAGATACTAAGTAGTATCGCCCATTGGTCGAAATTCGACCACATCACTTATTTTATACACTTTTTTATTGAAGTGAAACTTCTTAGGCGGCGGTATCGCAAAAATGGAGAGTGAAATTTTTAAAACTGAAAACGTTACATGAGTGAGAAGGAAGATATAGGTAGTACAGGGAAGGGGAAAAAAGAAATAAAGCGACGCATGACGGGTACGAGTACCTACATATGTATATATGTATGTTTGAATGCACGTATGTATCTATACATATATGAAGCGATTCACGTCAAATGTCCCAAGCGCGCTGAGCGGTGAAAAACAAGCTTATTTTCGAATAGCTGCAAAGCAGACAGAAAATGGGAAAAATAATTCAAAAACCATGATTTATATAGATTTTTGTACGGGCTATCCGATGGTGCTATGCGTTTTCCATAACTTTCCCACTTTCATGGTGAAAATTCGCATCGAAATTTTATTTGTAATTTTTCTCAATTATGGTCATTTTTAATATTGGTTTAAGTCACCTCAATCGAAAGATCAGGTCTTATTACATATAAATCATTAATAAAAAAGGGACTTTTTTGATTTTTCCGAGCTATAAAGCGTTTTATCGCGGGCTATACCAGTCGCCACGCTCCGTCGCGTCACGTCGCCTCCGTTCGTTTGAACGAATTAAAACATCATACTGTGATAGGAAATTTTTACAAAATTACTATTTAAACACGCTATATCTCAGACGTTTGTGTATAGATCGATTTGAAATTTTCACACAATAAACTAAAAAACTAAAAGAATTTAAGTTTAAAAAAACTTCTTAATACTTATTAAAAACAAAATGCCGGTTTTTAGAACTTTTTTATAAAAATAAATGGGGCGGTTTTATTCTAATTAAAAATGTGTGTTATAAAGTTTCAAATCTAATTTTTTTTAATGCAGCATTATAGACAGATATCTGAAACAGTTTTTGGGAAACTTATATATATATATATATATTAAAAATGACCATAATTGAGAAAAATTACAAATAAAATTTCGTTGCGAATTTTCACCGTGAAAATTGGAAAGTTTTGGAAAACGCATAGCACCATCGGATAGCCCGTACAAAAAGCTATATAAATTATGGTTTTTGAATTATTTTTCCCATTTTCTGTCTGCTTTTCGGCTATTCGAAAACATGCTTGTTTTGCACCGCTCAGCGCGTTTGGGATATTTGACGTGAATCGCCTCATACATAAGTATGTATGAACGAACTCGTTGCGCATTTCAGCTCTGCCGCTACCAAGCAATCTATATATGGGTGTTTCCATACAGCCGTACGCGACATTCGTACGCTTATAGAGTAACGTAAATCTATCAAAAATAGAAGTTACAGAAAAAAAAAGATTACGGTTATGTTGCAACCAAAGGGTACTATGTTTGAGAAAAAATAAGCAGCCTCGAAACTTTGGTGTGGAAAATATCCGTTCAAAACCAGGTGATAACGTACGCGACAAAAAAAGAAGTGGTTTTAAGGCACATATACATATATGCGAAAGTCTGCGAATCATGAGAGTTTTTCTTTTCTTTAAAAATTCCTAAACTAAGCTCTACACGTTCAGCTACAGCCAGACATGCAAATGTACTTTCAAATGCTTAACTTCAATCACATTTCGTTAAAACACGAGCAGTGATCGGGTAACAATAAGATGGTGCAGAGACACGAGTTGGTCCGCTACAGCATGACAGAAGAACACTTTTGTAAGTACTCCAATTTACCACAAATAGACTACATGGTCCAACGATTTTTGCAGGGTGAGAGCTGGAAATTTCTGCTGAAGAAATTTTTGGTTGCACTTAATTCTTAATTTAAACAAAATCTTGCCTAAGACCGTTTAGTAATTTTCGAGATTAGCGTGGTCAAAATATCTCGACTTGGCTTTATACTATGTAAGGAAGGCTATGTCCTTTCATTTGATATGTAATTTTTTTATCCAACAATTGGTGAATATCTTATAATTTTTAAATAGTTGGCAACCCTCCTCGAAGTAATCGTAGATTATTACACATCTATATTATATTATATATATTAATTTTTTAACAGTTGGAAACTCTACTAAAAAATTTAAATATATACACCCGTATGCTGTAATCAGAAAGTTCGTAGTTACGAATTCGTAGCTCCGTTCCGAAAATTCGAAAATTGGTATGCTGTAATCCGATCGTAACTATCAACGGCGTTGCCAACTAAAATAGTGAAATTCGAAGTTCTTAATCAGCTGCTTTGACAAAAACAAATCAAAATAAATAAAATCGCAATTGAATAGTGAAATTAAGAAAAAAATGTGTTTAATCATTATTTGAAAAGACTTTTCATTAATTAAGTAGAATACAAAGGATTCAGTCCCAGGAGGAAGAACAGCTAAGAGTTGCATTCATATACATAGGAGATTGTTCTGCTTCATTTAGCTTAAATGATAAAATGTAAGCTTCCTCTTTTCAAGGGCCTCCATTTCACTAGATATTGTGCCGCTTTAATTCTTGGAACGCTTTCCCAAAATTTCACATCTTCTTTAGCTCCTTTTATAAAGCCTCGACCAATGTCTGGCCTTTCGCTCATGCATTCCACCAGTTTTTCGTATTGCGAGCGATTTGATGTGATCTGATAATTTTGCAAACATTTAATAATAAATTTTTTTTTTATTCACACTTCAACTTACATACATATTTTTGCGTTTACACACTTTATTTTATTGATATTTTAAAACAATTTGTTTCGCTCCGGCACGTGTTGCTATTCGTACAAAATTTCCGACAAATACATAAAAATGACAGCTACGTCGGATTCAGGCTTACCAACATTACGAATTTCGAAGATGGCCTACGAATTTCGAAATTTCGATACGACAACGCGGATTTCAGCATACCAATTTTACGATTCGTAGCAAAATCGAATCTACGACGGATTACTGCATAGGGGTGTTATGCTTATCTAGAGACCAGTCCGATTCATTTGACACCTAACTTTTTGAAATCCCACCAAAGGTCCTGTCGTAACAGAATATATTAGAGAAAATCTTTTCCAAATCCGTTAAATATTTTTCGAGATTCTCTTTATACTATATATAGATATGCCCAGAAAGGAAGGTTACCCATACGCCTTGTATCGTACATGTTCATAAACGAACACACGTTTTCTTGAAAACTCGACAATTAGTTAGAAAAAGCGCAAAATATCCGCAGATTTTTATAAATGTAGATATCTTTGGCTAGATAAAAGTTCGCTATATTTTTTGTTTAAACAGCGGTTGATAGCAGTGGCGATAATCGGAATAGTGTACGTTTCGGTACGTTTTCTAAAACTTATTGATAATTTAAACAAATTCAAAAACTGGACCTGTAGTTTTTAGAATTTGGTAATAAATTGTTAACTTCATTCACAATTTAGGTATACAAACGTTTTTCAGATTTTATCGATTCTGAGTTTGTTATGAACCATAATGTAATAAACAAAGTGAAATCAATATTTGACGTACGCTTATTTGAAAATTTAAATGTAAACAATTCGTTTATTTGTCTACATTAACCCTCTTTCGGCTTTGGTTTGGAACCGAATTCTGAGATAGGGCGTTCTTCAACCAAATTCTGTGATAGGGTGTTTTTCAATATTTTCAACATTTTTTTGCAGAATTTATGCGAGTTGCTCTAGAAATTTCCTGTTTTTCTCGATTTTAGCAAATAAATTAGTCATTAAACCGTATTTTTTTGTGAATAACTATGTACTGATATTCATACATAAAAATAGTATTGACGAAGGTACAGAAACCGAACTTGGCAGAGCAGCTGCTTTGTCTCAGAAACAATATGCCAGTACGCAGAATGTCCCCATCTCAAAAGATTTCCCTATATATGTATATATATACACATTAAGATTAAGGATTCTTTCTCAAATTAATTACTGCAAATCAGGACTAATTTGGTGAAAGTATAAATTTTATGCGATACTTCACGTCTGTTTGGCGCACTGCGGTTGTAGTTATTGGACGTTACTTTCACGATATGCCTTTGCACTAATGCATTTGAGAACATACCCACACTTTGATCATTACCTCTCATCTGATGAAATAGCAGGTAACTCTTGATGGTACTGCATCTGGATCGAGGTGTCTTCTCTTGGCATCAATACTTCCATAAATGATATCTTTCGATTTGGAGTGCAGAGCGCAAACTTTCGATGATCCAGCTAGTTTAACACCACACGCATTCATCGAATCTTTGAAATCGATTTTAAGCGGTCATTATTCATATACCCACATACATACATTCATATATTAC
>NW_016162148.1:20411-27904 GCF_001687245.7 Rhagoletis zephyria | reverse complement strand
GTAAATAATGTACCTTTACAATCCTTCCATTTTTTGATAGAAATTATCTCTGGTTAGTTTTTACTAAAAAAAATATAATAACGTACGCGACAGATTTTTCCCCCATACAATATTTTTACTAGTAACACATACTAAATTAAATTTTTTCAGTTCTTCTCTCCACCGTTTCGCGTTTTCAAAACCTTTTTCCGCCATCTGAATACGAAATTTAAAGTTATAAAGCCGTTTGAATTCATTTGCTTGCATTTTCGGTTTACATTTTCATGGAAACACGTATATAACGGGTGATTTTTTTGAGGTTAGGATTTTCATGCATTAGTATTTGACAGATCACGTGGGATTTCAGACATGGTGTCAAAGAGAAAGATGCTCAGTATGCTTTGACATTTCATCATGAATAGACCCACGTTTTTCATTTTCAATTTCATAGATTGTTTATAATGACTTTTGCTAAAATTTCAAAATCAAAAGTTATCAAAACAAATTCTATGGGACTGAGAAGTATTATTTTCTACTTTTTAGTCCATTTATAAAAGCGTTGTATATTAAAAAGTTTTTTTTATATTATTTATTTTCTACTTTTTAGTCCTGTCTGAATAAAATTTTGCAATAGATATTAAAATAATTCAACGATATTAATAGAAAGGTGCACACACATGCATTTACATATGTATGTACATACAAACGAGCACCAATTAATTTTATTTAAAGAAATGGCGTGTCGTCTATTTCCGCCGATATGCGTGTATAAACCCTCCTCAAAGTCTAGCCAAAAAGCCAGCAACTCACACAACAGGTTCCCCAGAGCAATTCGCTCGAGAAAGTGGTACCCGGTACACGTAATACGCGGCACACAGCACAACAATCCGCCAAAACAGGCAACCCGGCCCAAAATTACCACCGTAGAAGGCAGAAACCCCGAGCGGCAGTGCAGGAGCCCAAGAATTACCCTTAAAACGGCCACAGGAGCTTAAAAAGACCAACTTGTCCCCAACTGGTCCGAAGGTAAGTAGTTTCGGACTAGGCCCAAACTGATTCCCAACTGGTTCCCGTACTGGTCCCCGACTGTATACCAACTGGTCCCACGAACTAGCTACCAACTGGTCCCAAAGTGGTTACCAACTGGTCCACCTATACCTCAAGTGGTCCACAAGTCACTTCACTTACAAAGCATTCGATTTAGTTGACAATAGTCAAACTAATTTTATTTAAAGAAATGGCGTGTCGTCTATTTCCGGTGTAGCAAACGTAGTACATAGGGCGACATCTAGATGTCATCTACCTCGCCCTATTCACTATGCTTTTTTATAGGAGCTTTTCAAAGCTTTGCTTTGGTGTCGGAACACAACATTGAAAGTTTCTGGATCCACAACATTGAAAGTTTCTGGAACACAACATTGCAAGTTCATAAAAGCGTTGTAAAAAAAAAAACAATAACGTACGCGACATAAGCTACGCGACAATTTTTCTCGTAAGTAATAAAATGTATTTATTTATTCTAAATAATTTAAATGGAAAATTTGCAATTAACATTGGTTTTCATGTACTTGATTGAAATTTACTTACAATAACGTATGCGACAAACTTTAAAGGGTAATAAAATATATTTTTAATTCGGTTGGAAAAAAAATTTTACTGTATATCTTTAACTAGAGGAATTCTCGCTTAAGAATCGTAATCTGCATTACCTGCGACTGCCAATATACAAATGACATAGACAAACAATGTTTTTGCATAACGTACGCGACATTAGAATACTATCAGAAGCAAATCAAAAAATTACCGTTATTCGAGCTCTAACTTCTCCTTTTTCTCATTATTATAGTTAGTCGTTATTGCAAATTTGATTTTAAGATGTAATTGTAATGTTTCAAACCTCTTAATTTAGTTAATAGGAAAGAGAAAATAGTTCATTTCATTAGAGAAATCTGAGTCGAAGAGACATTCAGTTTTACTCTTCCATTTTTGAGTTTTAAAATTCCAATAAGCTGAAATACTTCTATAATATAAAAATTCGAGTATTTTGCTCTTATTAATTCGTCTTAAAACCCCTTTTCAGTTGTTTTTATTTTTTCAGTCCTGGTTGACATTTTCATGGAAACACCCATATGTATATATAAATGAAATGGAGTATTCCATCGTCACGGGTGGGACATTTGTACAGCGAAAATGGTTTTCCTTTTGAAATTTAAGTATAAAGGGCTAAGCAATTCTACATTTCGATAAAGCTACACCTAGTTCACTAATATAAGAGTTATTACCAAATACGAAAAATATTCCAACTTGATTTTATATGGGAAAATTCTGAGCTCCTTCTTCTGTCACAGGTAAGACAAAGAAATGACACTGCTTATTGGAGAACATGTATTTTACGGAAAGTCTGTGAATTTACTTAACATTTCTATCTGAATTAGATGTTTTACTATACAGAAAAGAACCAGCAATCCTAACAAAGCACAAACCATATAAACAATTAGTTGTTTATTATTAAAAAATTCAAAATTCTCATGTCACGGGTGGGACAACTTTTTTCACGGGTGGGACACGTACGATTTTCTTCATGAAATGGAGCTTCTAGTGAGATCCATATCAAAGGGCTTAGGTATAATACATGTTAGAGGCCAAATACAAGATCAATTGACCCACTTTTATCACAGTAGAGTCATTGTAATACTCACGATATACTGCTGCCCTCAGGACATATTTTAGGGGGCAATAGTTATACCAAACGAAAGCTAGAAGTCGCCAGATTGATATATTAAAATGCATGGGAGAATGTATTATTTGCATATGCATGACATTTTATATGCATTTTCCAAATGCACTTCTGCTCGGTGCATTTGATTGCAATGAAATTTCGAATGTGCCTTAATGATTTTTAAGTTTGTTTAGACTAGCTATGTATGTCTGGCTAACACTAACTACAGGTTAAACATGGTAGTCTATAGCGATGTCTAACCTGCTGTTAGTTTTAACCAGACATTGAGTAACCGGCCCTAAGATTGGCTGGAGTTGAGTTATTTTTGGAAAACTGATTTCATGGACAAATCAGTCTCAAATCTAGCTATTCTTTGGTGAAACCATAGAAGGTCAGAAAATATCTTGTGTATCGATGTCTAATCCGAAAAGTCATCTGCAATAGAATACTTGTACGCAGATACATACATATATCTTTGTCACTTAAATGACATTTATTATATTGAAGTTATAAGGAAGGTAGAACTCTTGCGGTAATTGTTAGTATTGACCTTTGGATTGTTGTTAAGCAAACCTCATCATAGAATTCTCTGGCGTCTCTATGATAGTAATGCTTACATTGACTTTTCGAGTTAGCCACGCGAAATTGTTTACTACATCGCTTAGCCCATCAAAAGTATTATGGTATTTAGTTAACCTGAACATCAAAATTTTGTGGCATTAAACATAGGTTTGAAACGTTAAACTTGTTTTTTTATTGTTAGGCACCATAAAATTTATAAGTGATTGTCACGGGCGGGACACGATAAAACGTTTCAAAATCTGTAAAGTAGGCATTTATAATAGTTATGAAATTATAGAAAAATCCCTAAAGTAGTGACTAAGCAATACGAAGTTTAAAACTTTTATGTCAAAACCGTAGTGATTTCATCCCATTATATAATTTAAATGCCTATTTTTCTTCAATGCCATGTTGCTTCTTTGGGACAAAGAAATATCGAGACATTTATTCCCCACTTCAAAAAAANGGGCTTAGGTATAATACATGTTAGAGGCCAAATACAAGATCAATTGACCCACTTTTATCACAGTAGAGTCATTGTAATACTCACGATATACTGCTGCCCTCAGGACATATTTTAGGGGGCAATAGTTATACCAAACGAAAGCTAGAAGTCGCCAGATTGATATATTAAAATGCATGGGAGAATGTATTATTTGCATATGCATGACATTTTATATGCATTTTCCAAATGCACTTCTGCTCGGTGCATTTGATTGCAATGAAATTTCGAATGTGCCTTAATGATTTTTAAGTTTGTTTAGACTAGCTATGTATGTCTGGCTAACACTAACTACAGGTTAAACATGGTAGTCTATAGCGATGTCTAACCTGCTGTTAGTTTTAACCAGACATTGAGTAACCGGCCCTAAGATTGGCTGGAGTTGAGTTATTTTTGGAAAACTGATTTCATGGACAAATCAGTCTCAAATCTAGCTATTCTTTGGTGAAACCATAGAAGGTCAGAAAATATCTTGTGTATCGATGTCTAATCCGAAAAGTCATCTGCAATAGAATACTTGTACGCAGATACATACATATATCTTTGTCACTTAAATGACATTTATTATATTGAAGTTATAAGGAAGGTAGAACTCTTGCGGTAATTGTTAGTATTGACCTTTGGATTGTTGTTAAGCAAACCTCATCATAGAATTCTCTGGCGTCTCTATGATAGTAATGCTTACATTGACTTTTCGAGTTAGCCACGCGAAATTGTTTACTACATCGCTTAGCCCATCAAAAGTATTATGGTATTTAGTTAACCTGAACATCAAAATTTTGTGGCATTAAACATAGGTTTGAAACGTTAAACTTGTTTTTTTATTGTTAGGCACCATAAAATTTATAAGTGATTGTCACGGGCGGGACACGATAAAACGTTTCAAAATCTGTAAAGTAGGCATTTATAATAGTTATGAAATTATAGAAAAATCCCTAAAGTAGTGACTAAGCAATACGAAGTTTAAAACTTTTATGTCAAAACCGTAGTGATTTCATCCCATTATATAATTTAAATGCCTATTTTTCTTCAATGCCATGTTGCTTCTTTGGGACAAAGAAATATCGAGACATTTATTCCCCACTTCAAAAAAATAATAACTTTGTAAATACTTGATTTTGCAGATCCTTCTGTATTAAGAAATATTGTCGTGTTCAATTACTTTTCTAATGTTGAAGTTTCGAGTGCATTTACAGTATGGCTGACTTCCAAAACGTACCAATACAATGTTTAGATACTGTTCTACTGCGGTATTTAAACTGCTTGTATATGCAAAGTTGCGAAACATTGCAACCACATACATTGCATATTTTGAATATTCAATATTAATACCATTTCGTAATTTTCCATTTTAACAACGCCAATCGCAACCAAAAAGAAACGAAGCATCAACTTTGTTTCTGATGCGCTGATTACTCTAACAATGCGTCTCGATAACTTTTCGGATGCGTTTTGGAAAAGTATACATTGTCAACCATTTGTAGTTCGGCGTTATCGAACATTATACTTTGTACGTATGCAATGCAATTGACGTTTTGGAATTCAGCCTTTATTTGAGGTATTTAGCATTGATTCATCAAGCATTCCATGTTCAATAAGTTACTTTATAATTGGGCACACAGTTTCACTTACTCATGGAATACCCCAAATGTTTTTCGTATGACGGCGATGCCTGACCAAACCGCTGAACCGATTTCAATTCTGTAAAAAGTACTTTTTTGGACCTTCTGTGTGGAAGCTTTTTCGATTTAAAAAAATTTGAAATTTTTTGTTGTTGTCGCCGAAAAATGAAGAATGCCGAGACGTCCCGATTTCACAATTTCATAGAGTTTTCTGTACATTAAATGGCACTAAACTACTAAACGTCTGGACCGATTTGGTTCATATTTGGAATATATATCAGTACCATGAAAAGAAATATTTCTACCAAAAATTTGCTCGCTAGGTGGCGCTGAGGCAGGATATTCCTAACAATTGCATTTACTTGCCGATTTGGCTCATATTTTGAACATAAGTTAGCCATTGAAAAGGAATATTTGGACTAAAAAATTACATGATAGGAGGCGTTGGGGTCGGGATATTCTAAAAAATTATTTTACGCTAAGAGAAGGATAGATATCTACTATATATTTGTGGAAGTATGTATGTATGTATGTATGTGCCAGGTTACAGCCTAAACGGACGGACAGAATCGAACGAAATTTGGACAGAGTATTGCCATGACACCTGGGCCTATATTAGCGAAAAAAAATCGGGATTCGACAAGGGGGCGTGGCACCTCCCATAGGCGTGAAATTTTTTATCAGCTATAACTTCGGAACCATAAGCCCCACGAACTTGAAATTTGGTATGCAAGCACAGCTACGGTAGGTGCTTATAGTAAGGTATGTATTAGACTGGTGCACAAGTCGACTTACAGCGAGTTTCAGGTCATTTGGTCATTTAACATAGCAATGCAATGAGCACAGAGAGAAATGAGCAATACATGCCGCAGCACAACCTGTTTCTCTCTAAGCATTGGTACCGAAAGCATATATTGTGCAATAAAAGCAGTGGCAATGAAAAGCAATGGAAATGAAAGGCAATGCAAAACAATTGTATTGAAATCTGTGCAATGTGTCAAATGAGGATTCTTTACTTACTGAACACTCTTACTATTGGTATTTTATGGAGAAAATAAAAGAGCTAAGTTATTGCTTGACATGCATATATGGTGTATATTTCATATTTTATTATATTAAAGACTAATATATGTATGTACATAGTAGTATACTTTGTACCAAAACTGGTTTACAAAAACTTTGAAAAATGCTTACGCTGTTAATGGAATTGAGTCAAGCCACGTGAAGTGGGCGCCACATTTCCGCAAAATCACCGATTATAATAAAAATATTTTTGCATAGGTTATCCGTCACGTACTTAAACGCTAGATATGAATATTTTTATCATATTCCGATTTTGGTTAATTTTTATACTTAAGCACGTGACGGATCCCCTATCCAAAAATAAATGTATTATTAAATTCGGTGATTTAGCGGAAATTTCGGGGCCCACTTCACTGGGTTTGACTCAATTGTAAATTTTCACAAAATAAAATATTCCAAAAATAAAATAAAAATAGTCCATGAATGATTTCTGTCTCAAATTTTTTTTAGTTAAGTTAGTAGCTAACAAGTTAAGAATGCTTTAACACTCCGCTTCACAACTTCGTTCTACTCTGTTCACTTTTAAATTTAACTGAACCGGTTCTGCGCATTTCTTTCATCACACATATTCATACACACATTTAACATAGTTCACGCACTGCACAGATAGTTTTTGGCTAAGCTTGTATGACAATGTTTTGCCAGCATTGCCTTACAGAGTCGCGCATTCGTGCATTGTCGCGAGAGACGAAGTTGTGTTGCATGTTGATGGCATTTCTCATTCGCAGCTGTTCAAGTTGTACGCTTACATTGCTGTAAGTCATAACAAACAGTGTCACATGCATAGGTCGCTTGTTGCTTATGTGAAACCAAGCCACTTGTGCACCAGTCTAGTATGTATATATACATGAGTTTGTAAAAGGGGGCGTGGCACATCCCATAGGCGTGGCATTTTTATCAGCTATAACTTCGAAATCATAAGTCAACTTTGAATTTGGGATGCAGATATATCTATGGTGGGCGCTTATAATAAGGTATATATAAATGAGTTTGTAAAAGGGGGCGTGGCACATCCCATAGGCGTGGA
>NW_016162148.1:0-7901 GCF_001687245.7 Rhagoletis zephyria | reverse complement strand
GGCTGACTTCCAAAACGTACCAATACAATGTTTGGATACTGTTCTACTGCGGTATTTAAACTGCTTGTATATGCAAAGTTGCGAAACATTGCAACCACATACATTGCATATTTTGAATATTCAATATTAATACCATTTCGTAATTTTCCATTTTAACAACGCCAATCGCAACCAAAAAGAAACGAAGCATCAACTTTGTTTCTGATGCGCTGATTACTCTAACAATGCGTCTCGATAACTTTTCGGATGCGTTTTGGAAAAGTATACATTGTCAACCATTTGTAGTTCGGCGTTATCGAACATTATACTTTGTACGTATGCAATGCAATTGACGTTTTGGAATTCAGCCTTTATTTGAGGTATTTAGCATTGATTCATCAAGCATTCCATGTTCAATAAGTTACTTTATAATTGGGCACACAGTTTCACTTACTCATGGAATACCCCAAATGTTTTTCGTATGACGGCGATGCCTGACCAAACCGCTGAACCGATTTCAATTCTGTAAAAAGTACTTTTTTGGACCTTCTGTGTGGAAGCTTTTTCGATTTAAAAAAATTTGAAATTTTTTGTTGTTGTCGCCGAAAAATGAAGAATGCCGAGACGTCCCGATTTCACAATTTCATAGAGTTTTCTGTACATTAAATGGCACTAAACTACTAAACGTCTGGACCGATTTGGTTCATATTTGGAATATATATCAGTACCATGAAAAGAAATATTTCTACCAAAAATTTGCTCGCTAGGTGGCGCTGAGGCAGGATATTCCTAACAATTGCATTTACTTGCCGATTTGGCTCATATTTTGAACATAAGTTAGCCATTGAAAAGGAATATTTGGACTAAAAAATTACATGATAGGAGGCGTTGGGGTCGGGATATTCTAAAAAATTATTTTACGCTAAGAGAAGGATAGATATCTACTATATATTTGTGGAAGTATGTATGTATGTATGTATGTGCCAGGTTACAGCCTAAACGGACGGACAGAATCGAACGAAATTTGGACAGAGTATTGCCATGACACCTGGGCCTATATTAGCGAAAAAAAATCGGGATTCGACAAGGGGGCGTGGCACCTCCCATAGGCGTGAAATTTTTTATCAGCTATAACTTCGGAACCATAAGCCCCACGAACTTGAAATTTGGTATGCAAGCACAGCTACGGTAGGTGCTTATAGTAAGGTATGTATTAGACTGGTGCACAAGTCGACTTACAGCGAGTTTCAGGTCATTTGGTCATTTAACATAGCAATGCAATGAGCACAGAGAGAAATGAGCAATACATGCCGCAGCACAACCTGTTTCTCTCTAAGCATTGGTACCGAAAGCATATATTGTGCAATAAAAGCAGTGGCAATGAAAAGCAATGGAAATGAAAGGCAATGCAAAACAATTGTATTGAAATCTGTGCAATGTGTCAAATGAGGATTCTTTACTTACTGAACACTCTTACTATTGGTATTTTATGGAGAAAATAAAAGAGCTAAGTTATTGCTTGACATGCATATATGGTGTATATTTCATATTTTATTATATTAAAGACTAATATATGTATGTACATAGTAGTATACTTTGTACCAAAACTGGTTTACAAAAACTTTGAAAAATGCTTACGCTGTTAATGGAATTGAGTCAAGCCACGTGAAGTGGGCGCCACATTTCCGCAAAATCACCGATTATAATAAAAATATTTTTGCATAGGTTATCCGTCACGTACTTAAACGCTAGATATGAATATTTTTATCATATTCCGATTTTGGTTAATTTTTATACTTAAGCACGTGACGGATCCCCTATCCAAAAATAAATGTATTATTAAATTCGGTGATTTAGCGGAAATTTCGGGGCCCACTTCACTGGGTTTGACTCAATTGTAAATTTTCACAAAATAAAATATTCCAAAAATAAAATAAAAATAGTCCATGAATGATTTCTGTCTCAAATTTTTTTTAGTTAAGTTAGTAGCTAACAAGTTAAGAATGCTTTAACACTCCGCTTCACAACTTCGTTCTACTCTGTTCACTTTTAAATTTAACTGAACCGGTTCTGCGCATTTCTTTCATCACACATATTCATACACACATTTAACATAGTTCACGCACTGCACAGATAGTTTTTGGCTAAGCTTGTATGACAATGTTTTGCCAGCATTGCCTTACAGAGTCGCGCATTCGTGCATTGTCGCGAGAGACGAAGTTGTGTTGCATGTTGATGGCATTTCTCATTCGCAGCTGTTCAAGTTGTACGCTTACATTGCTGTAAGTCATAACAAACAGTGTCACATGCATAGGTCGCTTGTTGCTTATGTGAAACCAAGCCACTTGTGCACCAGTCTAGTATGTATATATACATGAGTTTGTAAAAGGGGGCGTGGCACATCCCATAGGCGTGGCATTTTTATCAGCTATAACTTCGAAATCATAAGTCAACTTTGAATTTGGGATGCAGATATATCTATGGTGGGCGCTTATAATAAGGTATATATAAATGAGTTTGTAAAAGGGGGCGTGGCACATCCCATAGGCGTGGCATTTTTATCAGCTATAACTTCGAAATCATAAGTCACATGAACTTTGAATTTGGGATGCAGATATATCTATGGTGGGCGCTTATAATAAGGTATATATAAATGAGTTTGTAAAAGGGGGCGTGGCACATCCCATAGGCGTGGATTATTTATCAGCTATAACTTCGGAAACATAAGCCCCATGAACTTGAAATTTGGTATGTAGGCACAGATACGGTAGGTGCTTATAGTAAGGTGTATATGAATGAGTTTATAAAAGAGGGCGTGGCACATCCCGTAGGCGTCGAATTTTGTATCAGCTATAACTTCGAAATCATAAGTCATATGAACTGAAAATTTAGTATGCAGGCACAGCTACGGTAGGTGCTTATAGTAAGGTGTATATGAATGAGTTTATAAAATGGGGCGTGGCACATCCCATAGGCGTGGAATTTTTATCAGCTATAGCTTCGGAACCATAAGCACGCGTCTAGTAAGTATATATAAATGAGTTTGTAAAAGGGGCCGTGGCACATCCCATAGGCGAGGCACTTTTATTAGCTATAACTTCGAAATCATAAGTCACATGAACTTTGAATTTGGGATGCAGATATATGGTGGGCGGTGGGCGCTTATAATAAAGTATATATAAATGAGTTTGTAAAAGGGGGCGTGGCACATCCCATAGGCGTGGAATACTTATCACCTATAACTTCGGAAACATAAGTCCCATAAACTTGAAATTTGGTACGCAGACTCAGCTACGGCAGGTGCTAATAGTAAGGTGTATATGAATGAGTTTATAAAAGGGGGCGTGGCATATCCCGTAGGCGTGGAATATTTATCAGCTATAACTTCGGAACCATAAGCCCCATGAACTTGAAATTTGGTATGCAGACTCAGTTACGGTTGGTGCTTATAGTAAGGTGTATATGAATGAGTTTATAAAATGGGGCGTGGCACATCCCGTAGGCGTGGTATTTTTTATCAGCTATAACTTCGAATTCATAAGTCACATTCACACATTTAACATAGTTCACGCACTGCACAGATAGTTTTTGGCTAAGCTTGTATGACAATGTTTTGCCAGCATTGCCTTTCATCCATATGTACAAACAGAAGCGCGCATTTCGTGCATTGTCGCGAGAGACGAATTTGTGTTGCATGTTGATGGCATTTCTCATTCGCAGCTGTTCAAGTTGTACGCTTACATTGCTGTAATTCATAACAAACAGTGTCACATGCATAGGTCGCTTGTTGCTTATGTAAAACCAAGCCACTTGTGCACCAGTCTAGTATGTATATATACATGAGTTTGTAAAAGGGGGCGTGGCACATCCCATAGGCGTGGAATTTTTTATCAGCTATAACTTCGAAATCATAAGTCACATGAACTTTTAATTTGGGATGCAGACATATCTGTGGTGGGCGCATATTATAAGATATATATAAATGAGTTTGTAAAAGAGGGCGTGGCATATCCCGTAGGCGTGGAATATTTATCAGCTATAACTTCGGAACCATAAGCCCCGTTAACTTGAAATTTGGTATGCAGGCACAGCTACGGTAGGTTCTTATAGTAAGGTGTATATGAATGAGTTTATAAAATAGGGCGTGGCACATCCCATAGGCGTGGAATATTTATCAGCTATAACTTCGGAACCATAAGCCCCATGAACTTGAAATTTGGTATGCAGACTCAGTTACGGTTGGTGCTTATAGTAAGGTGTATATGAATGAGTTTATAAAATGGGGCGTGGCACATCCCGTAGGCGTGGTATTTTTTATCAGCTATAACTTCGAATTCATAAGTCACATTCACACATTTAACATAGTTCACGCACTGCACAGATAGTTTTTGGCTAAGCTTGTATGACAATGTTTTGCCAGCATTGCCTTTCATCCATATGTACAAACAGAGTCGCGCATTTCGTGCATTGTCGCGAGAGACGAATTTGTGTTGCATGTTGATGGCATTTCTCATTCGCAGCTGTTCAAGTTGTACGCTTACATTGCTGTAATTCATAACAAACAGTGTCACATGCATAGGTCGCTTGTTGCTTATGTAAAACCAAGCCACTGGTGCACCAGTCTAGTAAGTATATATACATGAGTTTGTACAAGGGGGGCGTGGCACATCCCATAGGCGTGGCACTTTTATCAGCTATAACTTCGAAATCATAAGTCACATGAACTTTGAATTTGGGATGCAGACATATCTATGGTATGCGCATATACTAAAAGATATATAAATGAGTTTGTAAAAGAGGGCGTGGCATATCCCATATGCGTGGAATATTTATCAGCTATAACTTCGGAACCATAAGCTCCGTGAACTTGAAATGTGGTTGGTAGAAGCGTCGCCTGGGTATGTTCCCAGGAACCGATTAGTGCTGAAAGCACTATTTTGATACTGAAATGTGGTATGCAGGCACAGCTACGGTAGGTGCTTATAATAAGGTATATATAAATGAGTTTGTAGAGGGGGCGTCGCACATCCCATAGGCGTGGAATATTTATCAGCTATAACTTCGAAACCATAAGCCACATGAACTTGAAATTTGGTATACAGGCATATCTACGGAAGGTGCTTATAGGAAGGTATATATGAAAGAGTTTGTAAAAGGAGGCGTGGCCCGCCATATCCCGTAGTAGTGGAATTTTTTATCAGCTATAAATTCGAAAGCATAGTCACATGAACTTTAAATTTGGTACATATGCAGGCTTAGCTATGGTCGGCTGTAAATAAATGAGTTTGTAAAAGGGGGCGCGGCACATCCCATAGACGTGGAATTTTTTACCAGCTATAACTTCGGAACCATAAGCCCCACGAGCTTGAAATTTGGTACATAAATGAGTTTGTAAAAGGGGGCGTGGCATATCCCATAGGCGTGGAATTTTTTACCAGCTATAACTTCGGAACCATAAGCCCCACGAGCTTGAAATTTGGTACATAAATGAGTTTGTAAAAGGGGGCGTGGCATATCCCATAGGCGTGGAATTTTTTACCAGCTATAACTTCGGAACCATAAGCCCCACGAGCTTGAAATTTGGTACATAAATGAGTTTGTAAAAGGGGGCGTGGCATATCCCATAGGCGTGGAATTTTTTACCAGCTATAACTTCGGAACCATAAGCCCCACGAGCTTGAAATTTGGTACATAAATGAGTTTGTAAAAGGGGGCGTGGCATATCCCATAGGCGTGGAATTTTTTACCAGCTATAACTTCGGAACCATAAGCCCCACGAGCTTGAAATTTTGAATTCAGGTATAGATATGGTAGGCGCTTATAAAAAGATATATATAAGTGAGCTTTTAAAAGGAGGCGTGGCACATCCCATAGGCGTGGAAGTTTTTATCAGCTATAACCTTAAAATCATAAGTCACGTGAAATTGAAATTTCGTATGCAGACATATCTTTGGTAGGTTTTTATAGCATGATATATATTAATGGGTTTATAAAAGGGAATGTGTCACATCACATAGGCGTGGAATTTTTATCCAGCCATAAAGTGAGAACCATAAGTCACATGAAGGGAGGTGTTTAGAATAAAGTATATATAAATGTGTTTGTAAAAGGGGGATAAATATGTATTCAACTATTAGACAACTCGGATATTTAAAACTGGAAATATTAAATCATTTTATTGATCCCGCGATGCTGCTAAACGAAACATGTGCATGTATAACGAATAAATCTTTTTCTGAAATAAGCATTCTACAGGAAAAATGCAGCTATACTAAAGGCCGGTTACTCAATGTTTGGTTAACACTAATCTCCGGTTAAACATAGTTATCGACGTCACCGACTCCCTGTTGTATGCATGGAGTCGAAGAGGTCGACAACGATGTTTAACCGCAGATTAGTATTAACCAGACATTGAGTAACCGGCCCTAAAACAGCTAAGCGAATAGGAAACTAAACGGAATGTACCATAACGGACTAATTTTAATTTAAAAATTCTATCGTTACCTTAATCCAGCTAATATTAATAATGGAACAAGATTTTTAGTACAGAAAGTGGTGATCAATATATATTAGTTAAAGTACGATAAATCTTAAAGTATGGCTTATAAGGATGCCATAATTTAGAAAGAAAAGAAAATAGTTTTTCTGCTCTAATTTATGCTGATCTGAATATTTGTATTACTGTTTCATATTTCGATTTAATTACGCCGAACGACGTCGGGTGCTCTTCTAGTATATGTATTAGAGTCCAGCGCAAGTGTATTTGCTGCATTTCGTTCAATAAGTACTCCTTGCATTGTACTCTACTCCCAACACATTGTTACTCTTTTTCCCCATACATACCCTATTTGGCGTTGAGAGAGTAAATACTTGACGTACTTGCTATTACTCCACCAAAGTAGGTACTCTACTTTCTCTCATCGCGTACGAGAGATATTTGCTGCTGCCAAAAGGGAGTAGCAAATCTACTCTCTGTATACTTGTAGTACGGTAAGTACTTGCGTATTAAATTTCATTTCTGGTTGTTAGCCTACTAGTTGATATCGTTTGCAGCGCTGGTCAGTGAAATTGAAAGAGTAAAAATAGAATATGGAAATTGACGATGTAAGGAAATGTTTACGGCCTTATTTATAAAAAATAACGTAGATTTAGACAGTTGTTTAATGTGACATTTTCATAAAACTTTTGTATTCAAGCAGCTTTTTAAATCTATGTATGTACTTATGTTTTTATGAAAGTATTATTTCTCGTTTCTAATTTTCTATAAAACTATTTGCAGTCATTAACCAACAAATAAGTTGTCAAAAACAATAACTTAAGCCATGCTGCTATACGAAATAAAATTATTAGTGGCAAATCAAAATTTTGAAAAGTGCCGATTTTCACATTCGATAGTTGGACATGGTAGCGACGAGATGTACGACCATTTTTTTCTTAAGAGCTGCATACTGATTTAAGAAATTTTTTATAGAAGCAAATTTATTTTCCATTTATTGTGCGTAATTTTATATGAATTTTTAGTTTTTCTTGAGAGCCTTTACAAATAAAAAAAATTTCGGAATATGTACATACATACGGAGCCATATAACTTGATTTCAAGAGAAACGAATTTTCATTTGGCAAGTTCAGAAGGCGCAACAGCTCAGTAACTGGTGCGATTGCACCTTCTGAACGCGTTGTTGCGTACTTCTGATCCACTGAATAGTTGCGTGTTAGATGATCGTAATATTTTTCTGATCATTTGAGACATGTTGGTGTGTACCTTTGAGAGTTGAATTTGACATTGAATGTATGAAGTCGTTCAAAAGACGCATAACGATCACTGATTTTTGTTTAGCAACGGTTGCACTCAACTGCTGCGCCTTCTGAACCTACCCATTGATATCTTTTTTTTTTGATAACACTGCGACAGCTCAAATTGG
>NW_016162147.1:43185-45365 GCF_001687245.7 Rhagoletis zephyria | reverse complement strand
TTTTTGGCTTTGGCAATTCAAAGGCAGATGTCGCTAATCGCCTAAGTTCCTCGAAATTGTCGAACTGGTAGGCACATACTAGTTAATGAACTAATATATTTTCTAACTGGTTTGGCTTTTCACTGCAGGGTAGNTCCAAGCTGCTGGGAAACAACCACTTGAAAAACAATGATTTATTATGTGAGTCAGAGCACTTATTACAAAAGGAAGCACGAATTTAACAAATTTTATCGATATTACATCAAATCCCACTGCATTCGACTTGACAGCCTTCTTTGCGCACTCAGCTACACCCAGGCATATAAATTTGCTTTCAAATGTTGAATATCCATCAACACCACAGCACGCGATTTGTACGTATAAACATGTACTATGTATGAATGTGTGTGTTGTCACGTTCTCAGAGCGGCGCTCTGCATGCTTGGGGTGCGTATGTTCACTCATATATATACTTATATGCAGTGTTGCCAGAACATTTTGGACGAACCGGCTAAATTGGCAAATAAAACCGGCTAAAAACGGCTAAAATGTTTCAACTAAATTTCACATGTTTTATTTACATAAATCACGAGTAAAAAGACTATTTCTTGGAGAGAAGTTACAAATTCGAGCCGGAAAAAATTTTGCCAGCAAGGATTTGCAATTAGGAACAACATATGATTGTGGCACATGGTTGGATTTTTTGTCGACGATAATTTGAATAAACAAGTTCGTTAAATTTAAAAATTTATAAACTGGAGCGATTTTAAAATGAAAAATGTAAGTTAGTTCTTGTTTGCTTAATTAATTTAGTTAATTCCAATTATTGGAAAGGTATTCGGCAAAAAAAAAACTGTATTCTTAATCGGAATGCAATCTCCACCAGAGTCGATATAGTAAACCCGACAAAGAAATTGAAACGTATGTTGAAGAAAGTCGGACTGACAAGATATATACCCGTAGATCCTGTTTTTGGTGACAGGTAATAAGATCAACGGAAATAAGGTCAATTGACTTTATTTCCCACCCTGGTGCGAAATAAAGTCAATTGTTATTATTACCTTTTTAAAAACGAAATAAAATCAATTGACATTATTTCTCTTTCAAACATTAAATTTGCTTAGCTTCGCGGCGGCCCGCGTCAGCGCGCCACACCGCGCGCGTCGCGCTCGCGCTCGCGCCCCGCGTACCCCGCGCGACCGGCGCACACACCACGTCACGCTACGCCGCGGCCCCCCGGCCCCCCCTCCCCCGTCTCCCCACGTGCTGTAACGCAGGTAGTTTTATTTTTTGTATACGTTGAAATAAAATTTTTATATATTTTAAACATCGAGGGCTTATATTCAATAATACCCCCTATATGCACACTTTTCACAAAGATGAGATTCTGATATAAAAATCCACCTAAGGTTCCCAGATAGTCAATTCTGCCTAAATAACAAAACATCATTTTTGCCCACTCCCAAAGGTTTAAGGTAAGGGAAAAATTGATATTTTCAAGCACTATATACACATATGTATTTTTTTAAACAAACTTTTTGCTGAGAACTTATTTAAATTCCAAAAACCGAATGCCAACTTGAATTAAAGGAACCAACACTGAAGTGAGTCAAAATGAAAATAAAAGAGCACAAATTTCTTTGTAAAGCAAAACTCTTTGGGAATCCTACGAGACATCTGCCGGTCATATGACCGGTCATCTAAATGGGAGATCTGCAGTCTTTTGGCATCATATTTTACATCAGAATTGAAGGGATTTCTGAAAAATCTGACCAGTTCTTTTGCGTAACTGTGATTTTGCATCCCTTGTCAACATATGGCCTCGGTTGATGTTAACTTAAGGTCGTTGCTTTACTGCCTTAAAATTGAAGGGAAATTTTCACAGCGTTTTTTGTGTGTATTGGTTTCTATTTGAGTGTATTGAGAATCGGTCAGTCTGAAAAGGCCTTGTAGGGAAGACAATAGGTTTGTTCGTCGAAAATCCAGCGAGAATTATCACTCAAAATATCAGATAGTAAGAAAATTTTGCACTTGCAATTTTCTGTTTTTTTGCCAGCTAGTGTCCACGGTTGCATTTCAAACAAAAGAAATTTGTATAGAATTTTTAAAATTCTTTCAGAGGGGCAAAAAACAGGGGTGACAGGTAATAAGGTCAATGGAAATAAGGTCAATTGACTTTATTTCCCACCCTGGTGCTAAAT
>NW_016162147.1:0-42630 GCF_001687245.7 Rhagoletis zephyria | reverse complement strand
ACAATATCTACATGTAATATTTATTCTGTTTGTTGGCACTATATCCAAACACAAACGCATCTTAAGTGTCTTAACAGTGAAACAATTTCTTATTTTCTAAGTTTGCGAATAAAACTTCACACTTAAAGTTAAGACATTTATAACAAACATTGTATGAAGAAAATCCTTTCTTCGTTTAAAAAAAAAATAAGCGAAATCGGCCCAATTTCAAACAACCCTGCCTGACATGAAAATTTTCTCCACGATAAGGCTAGTGGCCATCTCTAACAGATTTTGGGTCGCTTAGTCAAAAATGGAAACATATATACATATTTGAAATTTAAGAAAACAAGGCAAATAGCAAAATCGGCTAAATCCGGCTGTTTGCTATCGCAACCGGCTAAATCTAGCCGGAAAACGGCTCAAATGGCAACACTGCTCAGATGTGAACATTCAAATACGTGCGTAATAAATTGTGTATGAAAATATTATTTTTAAATTCGAGTATTTTTAAATGATAATCAAATATAAAGTATTCATTTTTACTACGCATTATTTCCCTCAGTGTAAACTTTGATATTTGCTTAGCCATTAAGGACACACACCTTCGAAAATGCTGGTACGAAACTGATAGGTCTGTAGTCCGAAGGAACAGAGGCAAGTGTTTTCTTTGGAATGGGGAAAATGATCGCTTTTTTCCAAGCTGCTGGGAAACAACCACTTGAAAAACAATGATTTATTATGTGAGTCAGAGCACTTATTACAAAAGGAAGCACGAATTTAACAAATTTTATCGATATTACATCAAATCCCACTGCATTCGACTTGACAGCCTGAATAGATTTTATAACATCAGACTCACTAACTCCTTGAAACTGAAAGGTATCATGAACGGCAGAAGTGCCCATAGCAGTTTCGTCGAAGTTATAACTGTTTGCACTGATTGGTCGAGCCACTAAAATAACCATTCAAAATATCAGGGTTTATTTTGCATGTCTCGTTGCTTTTTCCATGTATAGTGTATAGTGAAGGATTCAGTTTATGGTTGTAATACCGCCTTTTTGGCTGCCTGATAACAGTGGTTACTTCATTGCGATCCGCCTTATACATGCTCCATGCGAAATCAGCGTTCGACCTTCTCCATTTGGCATGCATTTTGTTGCGCTTCTTTATAGCGAAACTTACTTTCCTTGTCTACCACGGACAGGATTTATTAATTAAGTTAGCAGTGCGTATAGGGACACGCCTTTCGAATAAGGTAGTGAAATTATCGTTAAGGTGGTCGAGTTTCTTATCAACTGTCTCAGAAAACCAGAAATCATTCCAACATATGCAAGAGCAATCCAAAAACCATGCACTAGTGTCTAGAGAACGAAAGCCACGATACGTGAAAGCAGTACCAGCTGCTGGCCAATTAAACACAACATCAACAGTGCAAAAATTAAATCGTGGTCCAAATTAAAACAAATTTGGTCAAACTTAAGTATATGGGACAAGTCGGAAGTAATAAATAGTCCAAAAGACTGGAACTACAGTTGCTAGCATATCTGGTAGGCATACCCACTAGACATCGGTTGTATGCATTCATGAAGTATGCATACTGTATGAGTGAAATAGTGAGAACAATTCATGCGTAGTCATGAATTTTCACAAATAAATTCAAATTCTAGCGAACTGCAAGCGAACGTACGTTGTTGTTGTTTTAAGTACATTTCTTGATAAATTTGACTACTATACAGCAGTGGACATTTTGTAGTATTTTCAGTCTTGTACAAACATTTAAGTGAACGAACGTGTTGTGCGATAATATTTTCAGCACTAACGGGATTTTGAAAGATACATATGCATTTGCATATGTAAATGCTACGTTTTTGTATGTATCCGTATGTACCATCCCAGTAGAAATTTTATGCATACGACATTGCTGTTGGTGGCATGCGCTTGCTGCTGTGTATACATGCCAGTATAAATGAACCTTCATTTCCATTTAACACGCGTGGTTTCTCAGAGCGTATGCGTACTCTAACCATACACTTGTACTACTGCTGTATGCATATGGCTGTATTAATCCATCAAACATACAAAAATGCATTAATGGAAAAGCATTCTTACAAGATATGTATCCCTATATGTAAATTCTCCTCCTCTGATATATTTAATATACGGGGACATGCAAAAAAGTAGCACTTACATATGCAAATGCATATCTTGTAAAAGCCCGTTTTTGCTGAAAATAGTATCGCACAACACGTCCGTTCACTAAAATTTTTGTAGAAGACTGAAAATATTAAAAAAATCCACTTAAAATTTATCAAGAAATGTACTTAAAACGACGACAACGTACATTTACTTGCAATTCGCTAGAATTTGAATTTATTCGTGGAAATTCATGACCACGCATGAATCGTTCACACTAATTCACTCATATATCAAGCATTATTCGTGAATGCATACAACCGATTTCTACTGGGATATATTAAAATGTATCAGAACGTAGCATTTACATATGGGGATACATATCTTGTAAAAATGCTTTAACACTGTTCCATTAATGCATTTTTGTATGTTTGAATCAGGGTTGTTGCGAATATTCGCATTCGCATTCGCAACCGCGGAGCTTCCGCATTAATTTTAACATTCGCATCCGCTTTCGCATTCGCAAAAATCAATGCGGATCTTTTGCGAATGCGAATATTGAAGGGACCGAAAATTATAGTTATTTTTTTACGAGTTAAACTTGGCCAAATATATTTTATTCCGAAATAAACGTCCTATACGGATAATAAACAAACCGCTTATCCAAATTAAACAAGTTTTGTATCCAATAAAAGAGTACTGAAATAACTTTAAAACTGAAATGTCGAAACGAGGAAAGCCACACATTGAAAAATATTTCAATAAAAAATGTTAATTAATTACCATTGTCGGCCGCTGTAGTGTAGTGGTTAGCAGTGCGCGCTTTCACTCATCAGCACCTGGGTTCAAGCCCTCGTCAAAGCAACATCGCCAAAAATATATAAAAAGGTGTTTTCTTAACAGCGGTCGTCCCTCGGCAGGCAATGACAAACCTCCGAATGTATTTCTGCAATGAAAAACAGCTTCTCATTGAAATACAATCGCCGTTCGGAGTCTGCGTAAAAGTGTAGGTCCCTCCGCTTTGTTTGACAACATCAAGGCGCATGCCACAAGTCGGAGGAGAAGCTCGGCCAAACACTAACATATGTGTAAGCGCCAATCTATTATTATTATTATTAGGGATGTGCCGGGTATCCGGTAGATATCCGGAATCCGGCCTATCCGGACGTTTTTTGGTTATCCGGTTATCCGGCCGGATACTGGCTAATATCCGGCCGGATTCCGGATATCGATTATAGAAGATTCAATTTAGAAATTTATCCCAGATTTTGTATTTTTGTAATCCAATTTAATAGTATCTAATTAGTAATCATAGTTAACAATTTGTATATTTTTCATTATGAAAAGAAGCATTTCCGCATTATCGGGCAACAACCTATTTCTATTTTCAACATAAATGTTACCCGATGCACTAAATACTCTTTCCGAGTTCACTGAGGAAGGTGGCGCGCAGAGATACTTCATTGCCAGTGTAAACAAATTTGGAAATTCTTTGCGGCTATACTTCCACCAAGTTAAGGGATCTTCTTGTCTGGATATAAGAGGTAGCTGCAAATATTTCTCTATTTCTTGTTCATAAATCGCTGCCTTTTTTCTTGTAAGTTCGCTGCCTTGTCTACCAATCGTTTGGCTATCCATATCACTAGAAACACTAGAATCAGCATCAGAGCCGTTGGCGATTTCCTCAAAGCATTGCCAAATATCCTCGTGAGCTCGATCTTCGATGGAAGCTTTCACTATAGTTCGGCATTTTTCATATGATTCAACTGGTTCCTCCATGCTAACTGATTTATAATTTCGAATTAGTTCATCAACAACCCAGTTTTTAGCTTTATTGGCGTCAGAAAAAAAAAGAGTTTTGAAACGGTGCGAATCTGTTCCGATAAAATTACAACAATGCCGCAACTATTTACTGGAACATTCACAGCTCTTCATTTCGTCGTGCCGAAATTGCAGACGTACGAGTTCGGAAACGAAAAAGGTTAATAGCCGGGTACTGTATAATTTAAACAAAAATTAACGTAAGAAAACAAAACATCTTGATTGTTCAAAAGAAAAGAATTTGATGAAGATTGTTTTTTGTTTGTTTATAAGATGCCATTTTTCACTGCGATAGCATCGCACGGATGTGTGCGTAATTGTGTTTTCGAAATGGTAAATTCTGTAGCATCAGAAACGGTGCGGAAGTCGAGGTGAACTCGAGCCGGCAAAAAAAAACAATATTGTGAAATTTATTAAGGGCAGCAGTCTACCGGATATCCGATCGGATATCCGAATCCGGCTGTTATTTTTTACAGGATATCCGGAATCCGGTTATCCGGCAAAATCTATATCCGGCACATCCCTAATTATTATAATTACCATAGAACAAACGTTGAGTCAGGTATGTATTTACATGAATTTCTTTAGTATTAAGTTATAAAAAAATTTGAATAGAGGTGGTAACCTTCACTCGCTATTTCTGTTTAAAAGCTATTTCAGTCCACTTTCATATGACACTAAATTTGGATATTTGGTTATTTTCCGTCCCTGGAATATTGTGCAAGTGCACAGACGTATAAATATCTAACCAGTCACAGAAGAAAGCATTAGAAATGAGTTACAAAAACTAAAATCGAAAAACGCTGATGATGTGACAGTTTCTCCAAATTCCGAAACAACTAAAAAAATGAGAATAAAGAATTCTTTGGAAAAAACGGTGTCTAAACAACGATTGTGCCATGATGCTAGATTGTGAAGATGAAAGTCAGGAGGATACATCCGACATTTGCAGCCCCTATGAAATTCTCAAAAAGTAACTATTGCACCGCAATAAAAATAAATAAATATAACTGAAAGTCCTCTCAACTGGTGCAATGTCAATCGAAAAGAATTTACAATTTTGCCAATTTTCAAGTTTTTCAAGTTTGTCGCCTCGAGCGAGTAGTTATATAGAAGCGCGGGTTTGATTTACGACCCTTCGAAAAGTTTTTATTAAGTACAGTGTTCCAATTTTTTAATTCAAGTACTAAAAAAACATTCAGTCTTATCATGAGTTTAATTTTCGCCGAACCGGTTCACTTTTCACTTTTGGTTTTCATGTACATATTTACTATGGGCGGAATACAAATTTTCGGGGGATTTTTTTTCGGGCAAAACTCAGGATAAGGCAGATTATTAAAAATTATTAACCCTTCCATTTTTTATTTGCCTAAATCACCTAATTTACCCACTCAAATTATTTCTTAAAAATACATGGCATCCGCATTCGCATTCGCATCCGCGGATGTTAGCTTTTAAACATCCGCATCCGCATTCGCATCCGCGGATGTCTAAAATTCCACATTCGCAACATCCCTGGTTTGAATCAGGGTTGTTGCGAATATTCGCATTCGCAACCGCGGAGCTTCCGCATTAATTTTAACATTCGCTTTCGCATTCGCAATAATCAATGCGGAGCTTTTGCGAATGCGAATATTTTGCAAGTGGACCGATAAAACGTATATATGGCAAAAAATACATATTGTAGCCAATATTTTTGCCTGTGGTCGTAGGAGTATTTGTGTAACAAAACTGGTCAAATATCATATTTATCAACTTTGATAAAAATGTCTTTAAAATATTATTTCTTAAGCTATATAACCGAGCTATCAATGGGCAGCCATAAAAGTTCCCACTTCTACTTGACCTTTGACGTACGTCAAAGAGAACTTAATCCTTTTAATAATATTTTTTTCTGTGCTTTAAATACCTGCTTTTGCTTCTTTCTTTATTATGATTTCTTTGGACCAATCTTAAAAAAACAAACTACTAGACACAAAAGAAGAAAATGTGCACTGTAATTCTTAACAAAATTTTCGTGATTTCCTTTTGATGTTATCGGCGGCATACACGGTGCGTCTGACTCCCCAGTATAAATTTTAAGCATACGACATCGCTGTTGGTGGCATGAGCTTGCTGCTGTGTATACATGCCAATATAAATGAACCTTCATTTCCATTTAACACGCGTGGTTTCTCAGAGCGTATGCGTACCTTAATCATGCACTTGTACTACTGCTGTATGCATATGGCTGTATTAATGTTTCAAATATACAAAAATGCATTAATGGAACAGTATTAAAGTATTCTTACAAGATATGTATCCCCACATGTAAATGCTACTTTTCTTATATATTTTAATATACGGGGATATACAAACAAGTAGCATTTACATATTCAAATGCATATCTTGTAAAATCCCGTTTGTGCTGAAAATAGTATCGCACAACACGTCTGTTCACTAAAATTTTTGTACAAGACTGAAAATATTACAAAAATTCCACTTCAAATTTATCAAGAAATGTACTTAACACAACGACAACGTTCATTCGCTTACAATTCGCTGGAATTTGAATTTATTCGTGGAAATTCATGACTACGCATGAATTGTTCACACTATTCACTCATATCGCAAGCATTCTTCACGAATGCATACAACCGATTTCTACTGGGTCGTGAGTCGGTTTGGATGTGTTTGTGAAAATAAATATGTATGTGTTAGTTACACCAATATGACTCCCGGCATGACTCTGAACGATTCAACTGTGTGTAGTCGAAGGCGAGTCAACACGTACACAAATGACTCGCGAGTCGACGTACCGCGTATGCCACCTATTACATATATTCGTTTCAATAATTTCAAATGGGGCTCTGTGGGGATTTTATTTTTAGCAAAAATTTTAAAAACAGTAGTTTTGTTTACTTGTTGGGTAATATTTTTTTCATAGGGATACACATTGGATCCCTGGCTAAAAACTTCTGTGGTAAAACTGTCCCTTCTTTGCTATTTAAAGTCCATGAGTAAGCTCCTTCAATAGGGATTTGCAGTAGAAATGATCAACGTCTAGCTATAAAAAGAATCGATGCTCAAATAATTAAAATGCAGGGACATAACAGTTATAAGTTTTATAGCAAAAACGTTGCTCCATAACAGTTATTAGATGAGAAATATTTTTTATTTCGTCGCTAAGAGATATAACCCAACGTTTATTTTTTACGTTGCCTGATAACTGTTATGCAGGAGAAATATTTGTTCCGTTGCCGATAAGAGTTATTTCCCAACGTTTATTTTTTACGTTGCTGGATAAGAGTTATTTTACAACGTTTTTTTTTAACGTTGTAAGATATTGATGAAGATGGAGATGGAGAATAAGATCGAGACGATGAAATAAAAGTGAGAGAGTGAAATAACTATTAACAGATAACGTAAAAATATTCGTCGGGCAATAACTGTTTTCAAGCAACGTAAAATATAAGCGTTCGGCAATAACCGTTATCGAGNTGTATATATATATGAATTCGCCTTGGAAGATAGCCAGCGAGTCGGCGAAAATCCTCCTAGATGTATCCTCCAAGCGGGTGCCGACTGGGCAATGGGCATCGCTGCTTGCACCGCTGTGGCAAGGGTAGGCTTGGTGCTTGCTCCTGTGCTGCGACGGTGCAAGCAGGCGGGACCTAGCTAAGGCCGAGGTATAAACTCTCTTGCCTCGCCGCGCGGCTGGCCGTATTGGCTCGCCTAGGGGAGGCTGGGGTGGGCATACTTAGGCTATTTCTTTGGGGTAACTGGGGGTAGGTATAAAACGCCCCCTAATCCAGGGTGTCATGCGTCACCGTGCCCATTGGATGGTTTGCAGTCAGGGGGCTTTCCGACTGTATTTTAACGGCGCCTTCCGAATACCTGTCCGCCTCCGGGAGTAACGGTGGACTTACCGCGGCATGAGGCTCTGCCGTGGCCGACCGTTCGTTTCCCTCCATATTTTTATCAGGTCGCAGAAAGGTTTCGGCTCAGTATGCGACCGAAGAATACAAACAATTTAGCCCCGGATACCTGCACGGGTAAAAATGCCGCCGACGGACACGGCGTTAATAATGTCGGAAAACCCTTGGCTACCGCCAGTACGGCTCCAAGGGGGCCTTCACGGCCAACTCCATCGGGCAAGCCCGAAAGTCCTTCTGCGCTCATCACCGGCTCCAATGTACCCCTCGAGGGACCCAAGGTACCGGAGACCGAGACGCAATGCAGGCCTGAACGGCCGGTAGAAATAGGTTGTCGGCCCTCCATGTCCGAGGCTGCTGTGGACAAACCCCTCGAGGGTAGTTCAACAGCGGTCGCGGCCGTGGAGGCACCCGGCACTAAAGAGACCACTGCGGGCACTGTAGCTGTTAGGCCTGTCGTCAAGCGCCGAGACCTGAACCCTCAAAGGGCATAAACCGGCTACCACAGGGCGAAGAAGGAGGTTCGTCCGGCCGTCAGGGCGCAACGCGAGCGAAGAGCCGCCTCAAGGCTTCTCGCAAAATTTGGAGATAATCCTGGTAACCAGGAACAGAAGGAGCTGGTGGAGTGGGCCAAGGGCATCCTCGCGTGCCGGAAACGGACGGAGAGCATGGACGCCCCCGCGAACCCCGAGGCAACTTCCAACAGCTCCAAACCAACTGGCTCAAAGAGGCAACGGTCAGTGGATAAAAGCACTGAACTGGAACCTAAGAAGCCAATTTCTGCTACCTCTTCCGGCCCTACTAACCCTTCTCGGGCACAAAGAGCCTTCAGCGACGTTGCTAAGGACCACTTGGTCCTAGCGATAATAGATAGGGGCACCCGGAGGGGAATCTAACGGCGGACTATTGGAAGTCCGTCCTAGTGGGCCTCTGCCGGGTCTTTACCAGGGCCGCATAAAACTGGTTTCCTGCGCCGACGAGAGGTCGGCGAAGCTGTACAAGGAAGCCATAGCCATACTGGGGGAACTGTGGCCCGGCGCGAACCTGGCGGCCGTCCATAGGGATGAAATCCCTTGCAGGCCAGGGCATGGGTGCCAGAAGAACCCGCTAAACCCGAAGGCATCTTGGAGATTATCCAGCTCTCCAACGACTCACTACCGACCCTTGATTGGAGAGTAGTGAAGGTCAGCGAGGTGCAGGACCAGCAGAGATATATCACGCTTGTGATAAACGAGGAGTCTCTGCCTATCCTCGCCGAAAACAATGGGGTAATAAGCTACGACCTTTAATCCTTAAAGCCCAAAAAGGGAATGAGGGCATCTCCCAAAACGCGGAAGGCACCACTAGCGAACCCGTGGCTTCAAACCCGCCATCTAAATATGACCCCATAAAAGAGGAGAGTGGAACCAGCTCTGTCCAAGGGTAATCTGGATGGACAAGTGGAANCGAGGAGTCTCTGCCTATCCTCGCCGAAAACAATGGGGTAATAAGCTACGACCTTTAATCCTTAAAGCCCAAAAAGGGAATGAGGGCATCTCCCAAAACGCGGAAGGCACCACTAGCGAACCCGTGGCTTCAAACCCGCCATCTAAATATGACCCCATAAAAGAGGAGAGTGGAACCAGCTCTGTCCAAGGGTAATCTGGATGGACAAGTGGAAACTCAGACCCAGACCCAGGAGTCAAATTTAGGCACAGACAGCGACGCTAGTTCCGTGACTGGCCTTTGGGATCTGTCTTTAGTCGATGGATCGAGATCTCGGAGGACCAACACCTGGCTGCGGACGATGAGGATGCTGACGTAACAGTAATATCGCTCAAGGACGACAGCCAGGACAAAATGGATGACGAGATTTTGAGCATGTCTGACAATGGTGAGGGTCCTACAGATTAATCTCCACCATTCGAAGGCAGCAGCGGCTGCTCTGCTCCTGCACCTAGACGAAAGAGGAGAGGAGCTTGTATTTGTCCAGGAACCTTGGGTGGCACACCAGAAGATTTGCGGACTCAATTCTAATGCGTATCATGTCGTGTCAGCCCCTGAGGCAGGTAAGATTAGATCATGCATTTTAATAAAGAAAAACTTCTCTTATCTTCTACTCACACAGTTTAGTGACGAGGACACGGTGAGCGTAAGCGTGGAAGTACGATAAAAACCACTCTGGCTGGTCTCATCGTACATGGCACATGACCACGCCACTTATCCCCCGACTCGGTTGCGGGACGTTGTGAAAGAGGCCAACAAGAGGAAGCTTCCCATCGTTATCGGTACCGATGCGAATGCTCATCATTCGCTGTGGGGATCCACGGACACTAACAAACGGGGTGAGTCTCTTATCGATTTTATTTTCTCAAATAGCCTAGAAATTTGTAATATCGGATGTAGGCCAACATTTGTAACCTCTAACAGAAAGGAGGTAATAAACATCTCTCTAGTGTCGGATACCTTTCTAGAAAATATCAGTGAGTGGCATGTCTCAAATGACCACCCCTCCTCCGACCATAGATACATAAATTTCAAGATCTCTTTCGAACCATCGTCTTCAGTCGCTTACAGAAACAGGAGACGAACCGACTGGAACAAGTTCAGGAATATACTCTCGGACTTCCTTTTTAGAAGCGCTTCTCACGGTAAGTCTGGCTTACCGACAACATCTGATTAAGCGGAATCTGTAGACTTCCAGCATGCTTCTCTCGGTGGACTAGATTCATCGGAAAAAATTTAAGAAGCAGTGGACCATATGACCAAAGCCTGTAACGCGGCTTTTTCCGCCTCCTGCCCTATCACAATTTGGAAGGGGAAAAGAAGCCACACTGTTGGAACGTTGAAATCGCCACCCTGAGGAAGGAAAGCAGGAAGCTTTTTAATAAGGCGAAAAGAGACGGATCGTGGCATTCCTATTAGGAAGCCTTAAAAAACTTCAAGCGAGCCATCAAAAGGGCTCAGAGGACATCATGGAAAAACTTCTGTGACAACATTGAGGAACATTTGGAAGCCAACCGTTTACGGAAGGTATTATCAAAGAGCCCCTTTTCTCATAGTTATATCCAAAGGCCAAACGGCGAGTGGACTTCATCTCGGGATGATATGCTAGAGATTCTTGTAGATACACACTGGCTGCTCCGCAGCGGAGAGTAACTCGGCCCCTACGGTGGGACCATTTCCGGCGGGGGAAGCCATCATAACCCACAGGAATGTGGATAGGGCCGTAAAGTCTTTTAAACCCTGCGAGAAGCATCTGACATATTATGCCCTAACCTAACGGTGNAAGCATCTGACATATTATGCCCTAACCTGACGGTAATCTATAGGGCTTGTCTAAACCTACCAAAATCATGGACATGGGCGAAGGTCGTCTTCATACCGAAGGGAGGCAGAGCCTCTCATGTGAAGCCCAACGATTTTCGACCAATCAGCCTTTCTTCTTTCTTCCTAAAGATCCTGAAAAGGATACTGGATACATTCATTCGGCAAAAGATGGCTTCTAAGAAGCTATCTGACTGCCAACACGCCTACTCAAAAGGCAAATCGGTGAAAACCGCTCTCCACAAAATAGTTTACAATATTGAAAAATCCTTGGCATACAAGGAGCTAACTTTAGGTATCTTTCTAGATATAGAAGGGGCCTTTAGTAATGTGCTCCCAGAGGCGATCACATCATCTATGCTCCGGATCGGACTTGATCGATCACTCGTAGACTTTGTCAGTCTTCTCCTTAATCGGAGAACTATCTATTCGGAGATGGGTGGAGCTCACATCACAAGATATGCGACTAGGGGCACTCCTCAAAGAGGAGTACTCTCACCACTCCTCTGGAATCTTACGGTAAACACCCTACTCATGCGCTTACAGGGCTCGGACTTCAACGCTACTGCGTATGCCGATCATCTTGCCCTAACTGAAACAGGTAAACACCCCCAAATCCTGGGAGAACTGTTGCAGAACGCCTTGAGTATCGTGGAAACCTGGTCTAGAGAATGCGGACTGAACGCCACCCCGGCTAAAACGGTCACGGTTCTCTTCACACGGAAAACAAAAATCCCCCCATTTCAACTTCCGACCTTAAATGGCGTAGAGCTGTCGCTCTCTGACGAAGTGAAATACTTGGGCATCATCTTGGACAGGAAACTTACCTGGCAACGCAACGTAGAAGAGCGGGCCAAAAAGGTCATTACCGCCCTCTACTCCTGCAAAACAGCTATAGGGAAGAAATGGGGTCACTGGATTTACACAGTAGTGGTACGTCCTATAATATTCTACGGCGTCACAGTCTGGTGGACATCACTGGATAAATCGCTCACAAATTCTAAGCTTACCAAGGTTCAAAGGGCGGCATGCATGCTAATCACAGGTGCACTGCCATCCACACCCACCAAAGCTATGGGAACACTTCTAAACTTTCTGCCCGTAGACCTTTCTGGGAAGCTACAGGCAAGCTACAATGCAGTAAGATTAAATGCACTGTCAAAATGGAAAGACACTAGATTCGGTCATACCAACATCCTGACCAACTACCCCGACACATTCAGGTCCCCAGACTATACAACACCACCGATGGTGCTCGAGAATAAGTTCTCCATACGTATACCTTCGAAGAAGGACTGGGAGGATGACACGGTATGGGGCCTCCAAAGTAAATCCACAGCCATATACACGGATGGCTGTAAACTAAATCTAAGAGTAGGGAGTGGGATACACTCAAAGGACCTCTCACTAGATCTCTGCTTTAGGCTACCAGACCACTGCAGTGTCTTCCACGCGGAACTCGCGGCCATAAAGGAGGCTGCACTCTGGCTCATCGATTCTTCTTTTAATCTACCTTCAGTAACCATATACTCCGATAGCCAAGCAGCTATTAAGTCGCTGGATTGCTGCAAGACATCTTCTACAACTGCCTTAGAATGTAAGAAAGTCCTTAACGATCTAGCTTCAACATCTACTACTCACATCGTGTTGGTGCCGAGACACAGGAACTTTCAGGGTAACTGTGCGGCGGACAAGCTTGCGCGGAAGGGAACCACCCTGTCGGGCGTCAGTTCCTCCCATGCAGCGGGCATACCCCTATCTACCTGTAAGACACGGCTCTGGACATACTACGTGGAGAGGGCAAACAAAAGATGGTCGGAAGAACCCACGTGTGGGACGACTCGACAAATCTGGCCCAACTACGACAAGAAAAGATCCGACGCACTCATTCGGCTAGAACGGCCTGTACTAAGGCTGGTGACCGGTATAATTACGGGCTTCTGCTAGTATGCAGAATGGGTTTGCCGGCTAATGATTTCTATCGTGGTTGCCGCGACTAGGACGAAATCGAGAGTGTGGAACACTATCTCTGTCATTGCCCCGCTCTCATGTGGGCGAGAAGACGCTCATTTCACCACCACCGTTTTGATTGTCTTGCGGATCTTAGTGAAGCAGGCATTTACGAATTCTCGCGCTTTATAACCCTAACCAACTGGTTCCACTTCTAGGCGAACGGACGGGTTCGAATTCGAGCTCTCAATTGGTATCACAACGGACCCACTGGGTCTAAGTGTGCCTCTCCCTTATGTTGGATGAAGGCAGCCGCTTCAACCTAACCTAACTGTTATCGAGCAACGTAAAAAATAAACGTTGGGAAATAACTCTTATCAGAAACGGCNAGCTCTCAATTGGTATCACAACGGACCCACTGGGTCTAAGTGTGCCTCTCCCTTATGTTGGATGAAGGCAGCCGCTTCAACCTAACCTAACTGTTATCGAGCAACGTAAAAAATAAACGTTGGGAAATAACTCTTATCAGAAACGGCAAAAATATTTCTCATCTATTAACTGTTATGAAACAACGTTTTCGTTAAATTTCAGAAATCAGGCAACGTTTTCAATTTGTAAATTCGAGAAAACAGTTATTTTTGGTCCCTGTTAAAAAGCTGTAGGTCTGACCTTTAATTAGGTAAGAATTACGGAGCTATCTGTTATTCAAATGCTTATAAAGAAACGGGGTGTTTAAAAAAAATAACAATATTCTGATCCGATTCGGCAGGCAGTCACGACTTTGAAAACAGAATTTTGTTCAAAACTAATAATATATTTCCATATCCACCTATTTAGCTCGCTATAAGCACAAATTTTTCAAATCAGTCGCAGAAGAAAGTATAAAAAATTAATTACGAAAACTAAAATCGAAAAGTGCTGTTAAAGTTACAAGTTCTTCAAATTCTGAAACAACGTGGCATATGTATCTGGTTTGGCTTGTAAGCGCTGTTTAAACAACGATCTCGCCATTATGCTAGATTCTAATTGTTTTTTAAAAATACTTGACATCTGCATTCGCATCCGCATCCTCGGATGTTAGCTGTTAGATATTCGCATCCGCATTGGCATCCGCGGATGTCTAAAATTCCACATCCGCAACATCCCTAGTTTCAATCATGAATACAGCCATATGCATGCAGCAGTAGTACAAGTGTATGGTTAGAGTACGCATACGCTCTGAGAAACCACACGTGTTAAATGGAAATGAAGGTTTATTTATACGGGCATGTATACACAGCAGTAAGTTCATGCCACCAACAGCGATGTCGTATGCATACAATTTCTACTGGGTAGTGTTGTTGGAGGATGGTTCCGTGCGCAGAAGTGGAAAACTTTTGACTGCCATTCACCTGGGAGTGGCCAGAAGCGATTCTTGTGCGTACGGTTCAAATCGCAGCTCACAACGTCCGGATATTTATATCCACGTATCCTCTGGGTAGCAACCAAACACCCGTTTGGGAGCGAGCTAAAGTGAGAAGGCGTAAAACTTCGCGTGCGCTGGGTTTGGGTCCCGCCACGTTAAAACCCCGCCCAATGAAAAGAAAAAAAACAGCCTCGGATGAGACCCCCTTTTTCTGATGACGACCACGGCAAACGTATAAAGGACTATGATTTAAGGGTATGCACCTGGAATATCCGGACCCTTAATGGGGAAGGTGCCTCTGCCCGGCTGGTTGATGTCCTCGGGAAGACAAAGGCTGACATCACCGCCATCCAAGAAATGCGATGGACGGGGCAAGGTAAAGTAAGCGTGAAGCCTTGCGACGTCTACTACAGTTGCCACGTAAAGGAGCGCAAATTCGGTGTTGGATTCGTGGTAGGAGAGAGACTCCGTCGCCGAGTACTGGCGTTCACCCCGGTGGACGAACGTCTAGCCACAATCCGCATCAAAGCTAGATTCTTCAACATCTCGCTCATCTGCGCCCATGCCCCGACGGAAGAGAAGGATGAGGCGTCCAAGGATCTCTTCTATGAGCGCTTGGAACGTACATATGAGCGCTGCCCCCGACACGATGTCAAAATCGTGCTTGGCGATTTTAATGCCAAGGTGGGCAAGGAAGGGATCTTTGGCGCCACTGTCGGAAAATTCAGCCTCCACGACGAAACGTCCGATAACGGACTGAGGCTGATCGACTTCGCCGGGGCCCGAAATATGGTAATATGTAGTACTAGGTTCCAGCATAAGAACATCCACCAAGCTACATGGCTGTCTCCAGATCGAAAAACGAGAAACCAAATCGATCATGTTGTGATAGACGGAAGGCATGCTTCAAGCGTTTTGGACGTACGTACACTCCGAGGGCCAAACATCGACTCGGACCACTATCTTGTTGTAGCCAAGATACGCACCCGCCTCCGTGCAGCAAAAAATGTGCGCCCAACAATGCAAGGAAAGCTTAACGTCGAAAAGCTGCAATCACAACAGACGGCCAATTTATTCGCCACTCGACTCACACACCTGCTCTCTGAGAGCACTCTTCAACAATCCGACGTACGCGAGCAGTGGAACCACATTTCCCGATCATTAAGTACCGCCGCCGAAGAAGTAGTTGGATTTCAGCGAGCCCGAAAGAACAACTGGTACGATGAGGAATGTCAAGAAGCCGCAGAGAAAAAAGATGCCGCCTACAGGGCCACGCTGCGATCGGGCGCAACGCGAGCCATGTGGGACCGTTATAGGGAACTGAAGAAGGAAGCGAGACGTATTTGCCGCAATAAGAAGAGAGAGGCCGAAATACGTGAGTGCGAAGAGCTTGAGATGCTGGCCGACAGGAAGAACGCCCGAAAATTCTACCAGAGGGTTAGGCGACTTACGGAAGGTTTCAAGACCGGGGCGAACTCCTGTAAGAACAACAATGGCGACCTAGTGACCGATGTCCAGAATATACTTAAATTGTGGAGGGAACACTTTTATAACCTACTGAATGGTAGCAGCGCTGAAAGTAGTGAGGAAGACGAACCCGAGTCCCCAGTCGATGATGATGGAGTAGCTGTCCCACCGCCTGACTATGACGAGGTACGAATAGCGATTACGCGGCTGAAAAACAACAAAGCTGCTGGAGCTGACGGCCTGCCAGCCGAGCTATTCAAGTACGGCGGCGAGGAGCTGATGAGGTGCATGCATCAGCTCGTATGCAGAATATGGTCAGATGAACGCATGCCCGACGACTGGAATTTAAGTGTGCTCTGCCCAATCCACAAGAAAGGCGACCCCGCCATACGCGCCAACTACCGCGGAATTAGCCTTCTAAGCATAGGTTACAAGGTCTTATCGAGCGTATTGTGCGAAAGACTGAAGCCCACCGTCAACGAGCTGATTGGACCTTATCAGTGTGGCTTTAGGCCTGGAAAATCCACCATAGATCAGGTATTCACAATACGCCAAATCTTGGAAAAGACCCGCGAGAATAGGATCGACACACACCATCTATTTGTCGATTTCAAAGCCGCTTTCGACAGCACGAAGAGAAGTTGCCTTTATGCCGCGATGTCTGAATTTGGTATCCCCGCGAAACTAATACGGCTGTGTAAAATGACGTTGAGCAATACCACCAGCTCCGTCAGAATAGGGAAGGACCTCTCCGAGCCGTTTGATACCAAACGAGGTTTCAGACAAGGGGACCCCCTTTCGTGTGATTTCTTTAATCTTATGTTGGAGAAGATAATAAGAGCCGCAGAACTGAACCGCTCAGGTACAATACTTTATAAGAGCGTACAATTGCTGGCGTATGCCGAAGACATCGATATTATCGGTAAAAACAAGGGCTACGTCTGTTCTGCCTTCTCGGGATTGGATAGAGAAGCAAAGCGAATGGGTCTGGTGGTGAACGAGGACAAAACGAAGTATCTCCTGTCAGCACACAAACAGTCAGAGCATACGCGTCTTGGCACCCACGTCACTGTTGACAGTTACAAGTTTGAAAAAGTAGACGACTTCGTTTATTTGGGAACCAGCATTAACACCAATAATAATGTCAGCCTTGAAATCCAACGGAGAATCACTCTTGCCAACAAGTGCTACTTTGGGCTGAGTAGGCAATTGAGAAGTAAAGTCCTCTCTCGTCGTACAAAGATCACACTCTATAAGTCACTCATCATGCCTGTGCTGGTGTATGGCGCGGAAGCATGGACAATGAAAGCATCTGATGAGGCGGCTCTTGGAGTTTTCGAGAGAAAGATTCTGCGAAAGATTTACGGACCTTTACGCGTTGGTGATGGCGAATATCGCAGACGATTTAACGATGAGCTGTATGAGCTTTACAACGATATAGACATAGTGCAGCGAATTAAAATTCAGCGGCTCCGCTGGCTTGGCCATGTCGTTCGGATGGACAGAAACGCTCCTGCTCTGAAAATATTCAACGCGGGCCGCGATGCTGGTAACAGAGGAAGAGGAAGGCCTCCTCTGCGTTGGAAAGACCAGGTGGAGAAGGACTTGGCTTCACTTGGCATTTCCAATTTGCGTCAGTTAGCACAGAAGAGAAATGACTGGCGTGCTGTTTTGGACTCGGCCAAAATCGCTTAGGCGGTTACAGCGCCAATTAAGAAGAAGAAGATGTGTTGTTAACCACAACTAGTCCAACTGCTGAGATGTGATCACGCAGTTTAATGCTACTAGAGTCATTTCCATGCAAATTAACATTACAATCACCACTAATAACATAACACTCATACCCAATAAAAAATACAGACAACTCGGAAAATAAGCAGTCTAGTGGGTAACATTTATATTGATTATATACACACGAAATTAAAATTATAGTTGAACCAAGTAAACCATTCTTCGGATACACATATGAGTCTATTAGTGACTGCTCAAAAATGTGTCTAACATAGTCCATCTTGTCGGAACATAGACTGCGGGCATTAAAATGGACTATGTCAAGACCAACAGATTGTTTACATAAAATATCCAACATGACCTTATGATTTCCAACAGCGCAAAAATTTTGTTAACAGTCATGTTAAATTAATATTTTGCGCTGAACTGAAAAAGAAACAGCCGTAAAACAACAAACTAGTCTTCAAGTAATCACGGCAGGAATGTTAGACACAAGAAAAGCATGAACAAGTGGAGCAAACAGAAATAGAGAAAAAAGAGAAGAATACAAGCTTAAATCTAATGGGCTGTTTTTGCTTACGCATAAAAGCACATTTAGCGCATTTAGCTCTAAATTCTACTCTAAATGTACATTTATCCATACAAAATTCGTCACCTAAATGCAACTCCAGTTTTGCATTAAGAATCTAAATGCTAAAAGTAACCCTGTGATCTTCCAAAATTTCCACGATTCGAACATGGTTTAATGAGGAAAAGTGGCAACATTGCTTTTTCGAGTATACAGTGGCTAACTGCGTTTCAGTGATCGCCGATCGAGGGTTCATTTATTATTTTCCATTATTTGGATAAAGAAAAGTTACGCAAATTCAACATCGATGTGATGCTGATAGAAATCTGGATCAATTTATGATCAACCCTGTTTGTTTTTTCCTAATAAAGTGGGGAAATTTTAATTGACAGCACCGACAAATGAATATAAACACAAATAAATGTTCAGTTATGGTTAAAACAATTCAAGTTTTTGTATTGAATTTTTGGTTTAAATTTATCTTTTCCTTTTTTGTAGGGTTTTTGAACATTATCTTCTGCGTGAGAATTGATCGCAAGAGATACGGATTAGAATAAGCGACTGGCACACGGCTGTTTGTCAAAACCATACGATTTCGAACTCGCGTAAATGTACATTTGCTAAATGCGATATCATGCTAAATGTTGCATTTTAAATGGGGCAAAAACGCTGCATTACATTACAAAGCAAAAGCAATCCATAACGCATAAAAGAAAATGTATGAGTAAACTAAATATTTTAGGTTGTGCCGACAATTTCATCAAAACCTTTCTTATCAAATAGGCTGACTTCCAAAACGTATCAATACAATGTTTGTATACTGTTATACTGCGGTATTCAAACTGTTTGTATATGCAGAGTGGGGATGTTGCGAATGTGGAAATTTAGACATCCACGGATGCGAATGCGGATGTGAATGCGGATGTAATGTATTTTAAGAAATAATTTAGGTGGGTAAATTAGGTGATTTAAGTAAATAAAAAATGGAAAGATTAATAATCTGCCTTATCCTGAGTTTTTCCCGAAAAAAAATTCACCCGAAAATTTATATTCCGCCCATAGTAAATATGTACATAAAAACCAAAAGTGAAAAGTGTACCGGTTCGGGGAAAATTAAACTCATGATAAGACTGAATATTTTTTTTAGTAATTGAATTTAAAAATTGGAACATTGTACTTAATAAAAACTTTTTGAAGGGTCGTAAAACAAGCCTGCGCCATTATATAACTACTCGCTCGAGGCGATAAACTTGAAAAACTTGAAACATGGCAAAATTGTAAATTCTTTTCGATTGATACTGCACCAGTTGAGAGGACTTTCAGTTATATTTATTTTTTATTGCGGTGCAATAATTACTTTTTGAGAATTTCATCGGGGCTGCGAATGTCGGATGCATTCTCCTGACTTTCATCTTCACAATCTAGCATCATGGCTCAATCGTTGTTTAAACACCGTTCTTTTCCGAAGAATTCTTCATTCTCATTCTTTTGGTTTTTCAGAATTTGTCACGTCATCAGCGTTTTTCGATTTTAGTTTTTATAACTAATTTTTAATGCTTTCTTCTGTGACTAGTTAGATATACGTCTGTGCACTTGCACAATATTCCAGGGACCGAAAATAACAGTTATTTTTATCCGGGTTAAATTTGGTCTAATATTTTTTATTCCGAAATAAACGTCCTATCCGGATAATAAAGAAATTGCTTATCCAAATTAAACATCATGGTATCATAAGAAAGGGGACTGAAATAGCTTTTATTTTTTTATAACTTAATACTAAAGAAATTCATGTAAATACTTACCTGACCCAATGTTTGTCTTATGGTAATTAATTAACATTTTTTATTGAAATATTTTTCAATGTTTGGCTTTCCTCTTTTAGACATTTCAGTTTTAAAGCTATTTAAGTCCTCTTTCATTGGATACCAAACTTGTTTAATTTGGATAAGCGGTTTGTTTATTATCCGGAAAGTACTTTTATTTCGGAATAACAAATATTTGGCCAAGTTTAACTCGTAAAAAAATAACTATAATTTGCGGTCCCTTCAATATTCGCATTCGCAAAAGATCAGCATTGATGCGAATGCGAAAGCGAATGCGAATGTTAAAACTAATGCGGAAGCTCCGCGGTGCGAATGCGAATATTCGCAACAACCCTGATGCAGAGTTGCGACACATTTTTCTTAATTTTCCATATTTATAACACCAATGGTAACCAATAACAAACGAAGCGTCAACTTTGTTTCTGATGAGCTGATTGCTCTAGCGATGCGTTTCGACAACTTTTCGGATGCGTTTTGGAAAAGTATACATTGTAGTTCGGCGTTATGGAACATTATACTTTGTACGTATGCAAAGCAATTGACGTTTTGGAAGTCAGCCATACTCTTACACAGTGTTGAAGTTTTGAATTTGAAAAAGCACTAAAACCCAAGAAAATGGGCGTTTTTCTCGAAAAAAAGCACCAAATATTTATCGGTGTATTTAATGGACTTTATATGCATAACATTTTTTTGTATGGATACTGATTTAAATTAATAAAAATCAATGTTGCTCGGCGGTCGGATTTTTTCTGTTTTCTATAAATTGAAATATTTTCGTCCAAGCGACGATAACATTCTTGTTCCTATTTTCTAATTTTCAGCTGTGTCCAGCGTGGCCGCTTAGATTCAAGAAAGATTTATAAATTTTCTTTTTGTGTCATAAATTTGTTGGCAAACATATGCTCGCCATTATGCCATGATTTTGTTTCCATTTTTGTAAAGTTGCTAAAATATTTATTATATTACTTTAGCCTCGATTTTTTCAGATTAAGAGATTTGGTGTCTTTAAACTAAAAAAAAGCAACAAAAAACGCTCCAAGCACCAAACTCAAAAATTTTCGCGTTTTGAATAAAGAAAAGCACTAAATTTAGTGCGAAAAGCACCAAGTTGGCAACAGTGCTCTTACAGCCATTTCACCATCTCTTTTGCGTACCAGCACCTGACCGCGTATCGAGAAAACAGCTGACAAATGTTTTTGGCGCCTAAGTTGAGCTGCATAGTGCATGATTTCACGATTCGCTCTAGAGAGGCTTTCGTGTATGTGAATACTTGCAGTTCCGGCAACAGCAATGTCATTCAACTTGAGCGCGACAGTATTCCAGTATTGTTACTGTCGCTTTCTAAAAATTGTCACAGTTTCCTACAGGCGTCTATGAAACAGGAAAAATGTCGCCGACAATTTTGGCTCTGATTTTTTTTCGGAAAAATCGACAATTGTCGCACCTACACCTTTATGAAATAGGCCCCTGTCGACTTTTCTATAAAATTTCACTGCCAGAATTGTCGGCGATATTTTACTTGTTTCATAGACGCCTGTAGGAAACTGTGATACGCGGTCAGGTGCTGGTACGCAAAAGTAGGGATGCAAATTTTGGGGAGTAACATCTATACATCGATGTTTCGATGCATCGGAAAAATGAACATCGATGCTAAAATACATCGCCAAAAAAACATCGATATATCGATGGTATCCGCTGTTTCGAAATTTGTTAGGAAAATTTAATACTTTTCAATTCTAACTCTCTGTAATTCAATTATTGCCTTTATTTATTTACCATTCCTTCCCTATAAATAGAATAGAAATGCATGCCGTCGTAAGTTCGCTGAGCCTAAAGTTCCAAGGCCCAATTTCGTTGAAATTTCAACGGGATCCCGGTCCTGTTTTAATGACTAAGTATGCATTTTTAATATCGAAAGATAAGAGTAAACTCAGAATTCCTGAATGTTCCTTTTAAAAGAATAAATATTAAAATTCATGGCCAGTCAAAAAATTTTAGGAGCATAATTCGATGTTAAACCATCGCTGAAACTGGTATCTATTACTACGTTTATACGCATGCATAAGTCGCTTTAATTCATTTCGCCGCGTTTCAAAACATATGTATAAACTGAATTTCAATCCGCTTTGAAAGAGCGAAGTGTTTTGGCTCACACTCCATTTCAAATCGGTAGTTTATTTCTCCAGACAGTTAGAAAGAGTGTATAAACTCCGCTCTCACTCAAAGCGAATTGGAGATCAGCTGTTCCGCTCAAATTCCAAATAATGGCATCAGTATTTAAAAGCTGATTAATAATAATCGTTCTTTTTCTTTGCCACGATTTTATAATGCCGAATAAAACTAGATTTTTATCACTTTCCATTATGTTAATTTATAAAATGTCCCAGCTGATTTTGTTTGCTTTTGAAGACGGTTACTTTGATGCCGATATAAAGCCGTAAGTATAAACACAAGAGCGAAATATGTACGGTGTCAATGCGCTTTCAACTAAGTCGATTATTCTGTGCGTATAAACGTAGTATATGTATCGATAATTTAGCGATTTTGGGAAATTGTAAACATCGATGGCAAACATCGAATTTTGAACCGATATTATCGATGTTTCAAAAATATCGATGCATCGTTTGTATTCCTACGCAAAAGAGATGGTGAAATGTCTGTAAGAGCACTGTTGCCAACTTGGTGCTTTTCGAAACTGTGAAAATTTTTGGAAAACGACAGTAATAATATGGAATATTGTCGACAATTGTCACTCTGACAAAATTGTCGTGACAATGGTGACAAAACCAAATAGCTTCGTCGGGAAGCTTTCAGAGGAGAGTTTGAAATTTATTCATATGGTAATTGCGCGCATTTAATTACTTTTCAATAATTTGAGTATTTCTTAAAACTAAATTAATGCAAATGCAGTTATTACATATGATTTACATATAAATTTCATATGACTGGCAACAATTTTGTCAACGACAATTTTAAACCCCGACAATGGCAAATTCGTCACTTTTTCTATGGAATTTCTCATGGAATTTAAAAGGTGCTGGTAATTGTTTTTATGAAACAAAACACCCACGAAACCGTCGAATTTTTACTGAGAACATGGAAAATGCCTGTCGTTACAATATTATCACTGTCGCTTTATGAAATAGGCCCCAGGAAGCCCTTTTGTTTTTTTTTCATTTTATTCTAGCTTCTGATTGCTATATAAAAAATAAAAAGTTAAACTTTTTTACGAATTTTTAAAATTTGTATTACTTTTAACAAAAATATTTTTAATTGCAATAAAATTATATTTTCATCTTAATTTTTTTTCAAACTGCAAATTAACGTTGTGCATTAAAAACCGTTTATACTTACAAGTTTTGCTAAAGAACTTATTCATAATTCCTTTCGCTCAATAAAATATGTACCAGTACACAACGTCACAACGCAAAAATTACGAATTTGACCGTCATAAACTACACAAATAGTCATGAAACAATGAAGAAAACTACTTATCGTTAACTTCTATTAGTGCTGCCACATGATATAATTTCGATACGACAATGGTAAACTCTCAACAAGTCTTTACACTGCAATTTTTTCTTGCCTATGTAACTATCTTCAAAGTGGAGAACCAGCCAAATTTGCTCATTAAGAAAAACCGTCATTGCGTAACGAAAATCGTCAAATCGTCATGGCAGTAAAAAATCATCAAAGTGACGACCAAATCGTTCACCTGGCAACACTGATTTAGCTATAGAAGGTAGAGATAATATAGGGACAAAAGAGATAACCATATTGAAATAAGACAGGTTTTACCCCCTCTCCTGTAAAATTGTGGCAACCTCACATACGGGTTTGCATTCTTTTGATACGCGGTTTTTTACTTTAAAGGACGAAATGTATGCCGTATGGTTACATATACATACAGTGCTGCGAATAAATATAAACTCATAACATATTTATTGATGTCCAACCTTTTTTGAAAATCACTGTGAAAAGCTAGTATGTTATATTAAGATAACTTTTACACTCACGGGTAATTCACTTCAAATTAGAAATTACGCACCTACTTTAAACCAAAAAGGGCAAATTTGAGCTTTATTTATGAGAATGATTAGAAACTGGTCAAATAAATTTGTTCAGACACTGTTCGAAGTTACTTTTTCTAGTTGTTTGTCCGTCTATCCATATGAGCATGTTAGTCACGACTAGTGTTGCCAGATTTTTTTCCAGCCATACGGGACAAATGCGTAATTTGTCCCAAAAATACGGGATTTACAAAAATTTAACGGGACAAATGGGAAATAAAGTATTTGCTTTAAAAGCCCAACTACGAACCATATATTAACAAAGGTGATCCATTTCAACGAAGTAATGCTCAGATTAGTTATAAGCTTATGACAAATTTCGTTTATTTCATGGCAACACTTGTATGCACGTAAACATATAATTGACAAAACCATAAAAACAAAGTAAGAGATACAGTTGCGGTCAAAACAATAGCAGCAAAATTCAAATGATGCAACTTATCTTTATTCATTTATTGTTAATAATTTTTATTTAAAATATGCGTTAATCTATATCAGATACCACATAAGTAAAAGTTTCAAAGCTTGCAAAAAGTTCACAAAAATTAATTAAACTTAAAAAAATTTTCATAAAAATTTCGATATTTTTAATTAGATTTCCTAGAAAGATTTCGAGTATGCGGTTTTATGGCCCATTCAATTTCAGTGCAAGTTTCAAGTCGCTAAAATTTACAATTGATTTTTAGATTTTTTTGTGGAGCGTGTTGCGCATTTTCTTCCATATAAAGGATTAGTTTTGTTCATGCATTATATGGAAGAAAATTCGCAACACCCCCACAAAACAAAAAACTTTAAAAAATCAACGGTAATTTTTAGCTATATTTCTCTTACAGAGTGGCATGCAGTAATGCTTGCTAATGACCGAAGTATTCTTAATAGCCGCGTTAAACCATGACCATGTTGGGTAGAAGTTTACAGATTGAAAAGAATAATGAAATTGTCGAAAATACGGGAACATTTCAAATTTAATGCAAAATACGGGACGTCCCGCAAATACGGGACATTTGGCAACGCTAGTCACAACAGTAAGCAGCCGAGTTAGTTCGCTTTAAAAGCATCGCAGTTTTGCGCGCCCAAAGAAGAACCTCATTATGCCACGTGGAAAAGAATTGACTGAAATTGAAAAGAATAATTGACTTAAGAAATTGTGGGAAAACATAGAAAGAGGTCGCCAGTGAAATAAACAGATAGCAATCACGGTTGCCGTTTTGGTCCAAATGGACCAAATTTGGTCCATTTCTTTTCGTTTGGTCCATTGGTCTAATTCTTTTGAAAATGATCCATTTCACGAGCCTTTAGTTAAGTTATTATGACCCTTTCACTTCATGCACTAGTTACGCGTTTTAAATTTTTTCTATTTAATTGATGAATATTCCGCCTCATGTTGAATATCGTCATTGTCAGTAAAAGTGATGCGCTGACGATCGTCGACGATGACGATGACGATATTCAGCATAGGGCATAGGGATTGGCAACACCTGCTAAAAGTATGAACTCGCCTTGCCACTGATCTTCAAATATGGCATGGCTAATCATCTGTCAAAACACGCTTCGAAAAATTTCGTGGTTTCTTGCTAATTTCAATTACTTGGTGACCAATATTAAAGTGGCTGGCAAAAAAATGGAAAGGTAGCAAAACTTTAATCATAGCATTTAGCACATGAAATTTAGTTCATAACATTTTTGGTCTAATCACAGTTCCACAGCAGTTGAGCGCAAATTTTTTGAATTAGCATTAGTAAAAACGAAATTAAGAAACAAATTATAATTTAAAATTTTAAATAATATAATGTTAATAATATACAATTTTAATGCACTTTGGATGTAATATTAAAAAAAATCGTTATAAAAACTGAATTGGTATATTTTCGCGATAAAGAGGAATAAACTCCACTCAGTTTCCCGGTGTAATAAAAATTGATCAATTTTTTACCATTTGGTACATTTTTTCGGCCGAAAAATAAATTGGAAATGGCAACCGTGATCGCAATATGTTGTGAAAAACTTTTTGAGGTTAGGTCGTGAAAAGTATAGGAAGGTGTCGTGTCCGCTAACCGGCCGAAATTATTCTCTGACTCAAAAACGAGCCGCTCTGAGAGAAATGTCAGTTACCAGAGCATCCTCATCAAAAGTTGTTAGCAGATTAAATATTCGAAATGCATTTCGAGCCACCTCTAAAGCTCACCCATATTGGGGTTAGGTTAAAATTTGCCGAAGAATACGTGCAGAAAAGCTTCATTTGGAAACACGTTATCTTCGGCGACGAAAAAAATTTAATCTGGGTGGTCCAGATGGATTCCGATACTATTGACTCGACTTACGGAATGGCGGATCATGCCAAAAATAGCTCAATTAGGAGGGTCTGTTATGGTATGGGCGGCATTCAAAAGCAAATCGGCCAGCTCTAAGTCCAGATTTGACCCCTATTGAAAACTTGTAGTGAATTATCGCCAGGAAGGTTTGCGATCCAGAAAAGCCGTCAATTGAAAATGCGGAAGAGCTAAAAGAGAGGATAATCAGATCTTGGGACGAGATCCCTACTGAAATTCTTAAAAGCCTAATCGAAATTGTTCCCCTTCGATTACTTCCCGTAATCAGAAATAAAGTAAAATCTTCTTAATACTAAGCTTGAGTTTATAATTATTCGCAGATGACGGTCATTTGATTTGTGTTATTATTCTTACTGGAAAAATTTCTTATTTCTTATTTTTAAAAATTCATTGTTTATTTTGCATTAATTTCTCTATAGTTATTTTGAATTATATGGCTTATTAACAGATTTTCAAAATAAAATCGTTCTGAGTTTATAATTATTCACAGCACCGTACCTACCAATACATATGTATTAGGGTACCCATCGGAAATATTTCTTTTTGGAAATTTCAAGAACCTACCCCCTAATTTTATTCGTTTTTATTAGAAACATTATTGTCTATTTTTGTAGATGTTTCAGATTATTAGATACCATTTTAAAGGCCTATATATTCCCTTCTCAGCTCATATTCGATCTTTGAAATCGAATCAAAAATAGTCATTAAAAAATTCATAAATTTACAAAATCGTTTTTTCTGATCTAAATCGACAGGTCGCGACCTCTAAATGACCTTTAAAAGATCTATAAAAATAGGCAATAATATTTCCCATAAAAACGAATAAAATTAGGGGTTAGGATCTTGAAATTTCTAAAAAAAAATATTTTCGATGGGCACCCTAATATGTACAGTATCGGTCATATCTATAGCACGCCATTTCGAAGTGATATTGTGTGCAACTTATGTTTATTTGTTTATTTTTGAGAATTTTCAATTAAAATACAGTTCTTTCTCTAACAAACCCCATATAAATCCAAGTTTAACAATTTGTAGAAAACTTCAAAAAAGTGCAACAAATTTTCACCTAAGTTTCAAACTTTTTTCTCGGAAGTGTAAGAATTTTTTCGAGTACACAGTTTTTTAACCACTGCAATTTTAGTCTGATAACTTGCAAATTTCAAATAGCTACGAATTACCGTTAATTTTTTAGAATTTTTTTTGTCGCATTGGCTTCCATATAATGAATAAACTCAAGTTATTTGTATATGGATGAAAACCGCAACACCTTTGGCGAAAAAAATTCTAAAACATCAACGGTAACTTTCAGTCACTTGAAACTTGCACATTATCAGACTAAAATTGATTGGGCTAAAAAACTGTGTACTCGAAAAAATTCTAACACTTCCGAGAAAAAAGTTTGAAACTTAGGTGAAAATTTGTTGCACTTTTTTGAAGTTTTCTACAAATTGTTAAACTTGGGTTTATATGGGGTTTGTTAGAGAAAAAACTGTATTTTAATTGAAAATTCTTAAAAATAAATAAATATATATGAAATGATATGACCGATACTGTATGTACACAAATATGTATGCATGTATGTAGGTATGATATACCCTGATATCTCTTAACCAATTGAACTATGTATATACATAGAAATGTGCATATGTACTTAAGGGATTTTAGTATGACTAGCTTTACAACGACTTTACAAATACTCAAGTAGCTTAAAATAATATAAATACATATCGGCGTTTATAATACAAAACCGCGTATCGTCATTCTGCAAAACCGCGTAACTGACATTTGCTGCCAAAAATTGGATTTGCTCACACAAGCTTTTGGGTCAATCCTTATCCATTCCTCCTGAAATATACTATCCAGAAATGCGATTGCTTTATAAAAAAGAGAACCATTTCGAAATATGAGTATTTTTACTCTCTAGAAAACAATTTACGCAACCTCACATACGCGGTTTTGCATTATCTGGATACGCGGTTTTGCATTTTGTTGATACACGGTTTTGTACTTTAAAGGACGATATGTACTTACATATGTAGAAGGTTTTTGCGTTCATACTTATGTATGCTCCTTCGTATTTATAGGAAAATATTTACTTAGGAATGGAATCACTTCTTGGCTAATGACGGCAATTTTGCGGTTCTTGATCAGCATGCAGAAAGTAGCGCGTTGTTATTGACATTTGACGGACATGGGCTGTTGGCTGACTGCCGTCAACAAACGTGAGTGTGGCAATTGAGGAAGGCAGCAACGCCAACTGGATTTTCCCTCAATGATGGCGCTGCACGGTGTAGCAAAAGGGGCCACGAAAGACATAGATTTCTAAAATGATTGCCAACCTGTAAGGGGGCAATCCTACACCAACTACCATCACCATACATATCGTCGCTTAAAGCATATTAAATAAGGTAGAAGTGGCAACTAGCTCCAACTCTCATGTAGCTAGCTATTAACCGACTTCCAAAAAAGGAGGAGGTTATCAGTTCGTCGGAATCTTTTTTTTTATTTTTTTTTATTTTTTTTATTTATTTTTATTTTTTTATGTATGTTACCGCATAACTTTGGACCACGTCAACCGATTTCGATAATTCTTTTTGCAACCGAAAGGTAGTGTCTCAGAGGTGGTCCCATACTAATCTGGTTAAGATCCGAAGTGGATCATGAGATATATATATATATATATATTTTTTTTTATATGAGAGTTGAAGTCGGTTTTTTTTTTTGCTAAAAATTACTTGTAATGCCAAAAAACTGTAAACAAACAAATTAACCCTTTGAGGTGCGAGTGCTATGTTTGCTACAAATTACCATTTTGTAATTTACATATATTTTAACTTAATATTTGTTTAAAAATACCTTTACAAACCTCTTTTCCTTGCAAGCGTCCATTTTTGTTTATTTTTTCATTTGGAATTTCTCCTCTTCTTCGCAAAAATAATCGATAAAACTAGGACACCGAAAAGTTACCCTGCAGTGAAACCCCAAACTGGTCAGGAAAAATATTAGTTTACAACTAGAATTTCCTGACTGAAACCGAACTAGTTCGAAAATGACCAGACTTGTACCAAGTACAAAACGATTTATTCATGCTCGGTTTTATTTGACTTCGACAGTTTAATACAATAAAGTACACAAAATATTATTACTTTTATTTGGGTATATTGTAAACCATTAACCGAGTACATATTCTATTATACCAGACCTGTTAAATAATGAATATTAATCATAATGATTATTAATTAAAGCATGTTTTATGGATTACCGTTTAATGATTAAATACCAATATTAGCGCCTTTTTAATGATTAATAATTAATTACAAATTGTTAATTAATTGATTAATTATAATTACATGATTATTTTGTTATTTTTAATCATTTTAAATTTTTTTTTGATTTTTTTTTTAAGTCGCGATTAATATAATTAATTGGTTTAATCTCAATTATCAATCAACAAACCAAATTATAGACAAAAATTAGGAATATTTAATAACTGCATGAGTTATTTATTTATTATATTCTCATCTAAATCACAAATTTTAAGCGTTAATTACTTTTATAAAATTTTAAGAAGAAAATACTGAAATGTGCAAAGGTTATGAATTTAATTTAATTCAATGAAAACTTTTATTTTTATTTCAGTTCATTCGAAAATGAACTAACTAAAATGTTTTTTTACATATTTAGTATTATTAAAAAAATACAAAATATAGTATATATTGTACCTGAAAGCTTTTACGTCTAATAACATTTAATGAAAAATGCATTTAAATGTTTATGTTCGAAAGTTTGAAATATTTAAGTATTTATTTTTCCTTTTAACTAATACTCAAAAAATTTAACACTAATTATTGACAAATCTAAGGCTGCTAAATAAAAATGTGTAGTATATTAAAGTGTACTTAACCAAACGTTTTTTATTGTATATTCATGAATTTATTTTATTATTTGACGCCCAAAGTAAGGGTTTCGGTCCATAATTAGACTAGCATTTTTCTGTCTAGTATGAGACTGGTATTTTTCTGGCCGAAATCTGACAATTGCCATCACGTAGGACATCCCCATGTTGAAAATATGTACCAGTTGATTGCATGGAAAAAAGATCGTTGGCTGACTAGTTGGGCATGCGGTTCATACTAGTTGTGAGGTAGTTTACAACTGGTACATTTGACTGCAGGGTATCAGTTTAATCTGAGATTATTTTATAACTAGCAGACCCGGCGAACTTCGTCCCGCGCAAAATTATTTTTGAAGTGAAACTTCTTTAGTGGCGGTTGGTTCGTTGCGAGTAAATTGGCAAATTCAGCGGAAATTGCACACGGAAATGTTGCAACGGAAATGATGCAACGGAAGTGATGCAACGGAAATGGTTGGGGCTGAAACAAGTACTTCTTGTATGTATGCAACGGAAATGATGCAATGGAAATGGTGCAACGGAAATGGTTGGGACTGAAACAAGTGCTTCTTGTGTGTATGCATATGGTATTAATTTAACAAAAATTTGCTAATAAAAGGTTAAGGAATAACACTTAGAAAAAGACCAATACAAGAATGAAAGTAAAGGTGACCACGTACATAAATGAAGAAAAGGATAAAGGCAAAGGTAAAAATAAAAACAAAAACAAAAATGCGTAAATATAAAGGCAAAAATTAAGACCAAGGTAAATTTAAACACTTTTTTTTATATATATAAGGGCAAATGTGAAGGGGAATATGTAGCTGAAAAAAATTATGAACATAAAAGTAAAGACAAAGAGGAGGATGAGGATACCGATAAAAGCAAAGATGAAGATAGGGGAAGAAAGATTAAAATAGAGGTATTTAAAGAGGAAAGGATATAGAGAGAGACACAGAGACTCAATCTGGAAACTATTTTGGGATTTTAGAGATTTTCGGGATTCTCGATACTTACCGATAAAATAGTCGATATTTTTATCGGTGTTGTTACCGATATTTATCGATTTTGTTATCGATATTTACCGATTTTGACATCGATATTCATCGATTTTGTTATCGATAATTATCGATTCTTATCGATTTTGCCATCGATATTTATCGACTTTGTTAGCGATATCTACCCATTTTGTTATCGATATTTATCCAATTTTGTTATCGATATTTATCGATTTTGTTATCGATATTTATCGATTTTGTTATCGATATTTATGAATTTTTTTATCAATTATGTTATCGATATTTATCGATTTTGTTATCGACATTTATCGATATTGTTATCGATATTTATCAATTTTGTTATCGATATAAATCGATTTATGTTATCGATATTTATCGATTTTGTTATCGATATTTATCGATTTTGTTATCGATATTTTTATCGATTTTCTAATCGATTTAGCTACCAATGGTATTATCGATGTTGCTATTGAAATTTTTATCGAATTTGTCATCGATTTTGTTATCGATATTTTGATGGACGTTATAATCGATTTTGTTATCGATAGAGTATAAAGATAAAAATAAAGATAATGGAAAAACAGAATAACATGAATGTTATTAAAACCAACAATGGTAGAGGTAGGGATCTACATTGATAGAAAAAAACTAAAAAATATAACCTTGATCAAAAGCAGATGTGTGTATTTATAGATAGATAAGTAACGTAAGTTTCACTTCTACAGTGTGGCCCAGGCGCACTTACTTTTTTATTGAAAGCGTTATGTCCATGAAGAAGTTCTTGGGGCAAAAATTCTCCGGTTCGATAGCGAATCGTCCTTGAATCTGTATAGTACAGTTGGTGGCAATTTCGAAATGGGGGAGTATCAATAATAATAATAATAATAGTAATAGATTGGCGCTTACATTAGTGTTTGGCCGAGCTTCTCACAAAGGGGAGGGGCCTACAGTTTTACCACGAGCTCCAACGGCGACTCTATTTTTATGAGAAGCTGTTTTCCATGGCATAAATACAACCGGAGGTTTTCCATTGCCCGCCGACCGCTATTAGAAAAAAATATCTTCTGTTTCTCCTTTGAGGAGGATAGTAATTAAAATGTAATCGTAATCAAAAATTACCCAGCTCTGTTGCATAGATACATTGTTCATAACGGTTTCAATATCTAGAGTTACTTGAGGAAAAAAAGTGTGACATAAAGTTTTGCTATACTAAGGCAATGATATGATCGTTCAACAGAAAATTCATAAATTCCTATACCGAATTTCCGCCAGGCAACGAAATGACAAAAAATATTCCGACGAACTGATAACCTCCTCCTTTTTTGGAAGTCGTTAAAAATGTATGCCATTTTAAAAATGCAATGTGGAAAGAAACACGATGACACGGGTAGTGTTTAATGCATAACATAGTGGTAAATTTTTTTTAATTGAATGCCTAGTGAAAACTCAATGTTAGCCCTATTTAAGAAAACTGTTAATTTTTTTAGAAGTTTTTAATGTTTTTTTAACACAACTGAGAAAAAATTTTACGTTTTACTTAAAACTTAGCCACTATTTTAAGAAGTGTAATGGAGCCTGCCAACTACATATTTTCGAGTAAAAATCCAGATTTTTATAAAAACCCGCTACAAAAAAGCAAAATAAAAGCTGAGAAATAAACAGGTTTATATTAATATTATTTTAATCAAGTTTATTTGAAACAGTACTTGAAATTAAAACTGATAATCGAATAACGCAGCTGGGATCGAAGTTCAGCAGAAATGAAAACTAAGAATAAAAGTTTATATTAGAGTTGTTCAAAAAAACACTATTTTTGGAAATTCAAAGGCGCCACATTAAAATATTTTAGTAAGTTTTAAGAATTTGATCGCCATATTAGATCCGCCATTTTGAATTAAAAAAAAAAAATTACTTCAGCTTCATAATCAGCGACCCCGAAACCACCAGAGTGCCGGGTTTCGAACAAATCCAATAATTTTTTAAAAAATTGATCGCCATTTTGGATTACCCATTTTGAACTTTGAAAAACTGACTTCAGGTTCCTAATTAGCAACCCCAGAACCCCCCTGGTAACATGTTCCAACCCATGATAATGCGAAAGTCGTTCAGTATCAATGTTTTAATTTTAGTAGTCTCTTTTCGAAAGCTTATTTTCGGGAACTGCGCCCATTCTATCTATCCAAGACAGGTATGTAATTAAGGGAATTTTCCCCAATAATATCAGAGAAATTACATGTAAAAACCACATTTTAAGCTGGATTTTAATAAGTCACGAAAATAAAAAAAATGAGAATGTCAGCGTTTTTATAAAAAACCGAACAGTGCGACCCCTAAAAAAAAAATTGTTTGTTAAAATAAAAGATACGTTTCTCTTTTTTTTTTATCACTAAGAACAATAATTTGAGGTAGCGTTTATGAATCTGCAAAAAAAATTTTTAACCACTCTAGTTTATATGCATAACTCTGTATAAGTAAAATAACGTTGATTTTTGGCATTTTTTACAGTGTCACTCATTTTCTTCTATATTCGAATCTTTTTTTATATGGAAGATAATGAACCACACTCTCAACAAAAAAAAAGCCAAAAATCAACGGTAATATGTTTCGGTCTTATAATTATGCAACGCAGTGTATTATTAACTTAATTGACTTGTGTTTAGAGCAACTTTGAACTGTTTTTGCTTTTTTGAACAATGTTAACTTATTCGTTATTTATATGTAAAAATATATATAAAACAAATTTGTTTGTGCTTTCAATGTGGAGGATTTGTCCTCCTCGAATGCTAAAAAATTCTAGTCACCTTAATATTGGGTTGAACCGGGCTTGAACTCAGGCCCTGCGGAATAGTACCACTACACCACAGCGGCCGGGGGTGTGTCATTGGTCCACAGAAATTCAATATATATATATATATAAGACTTATTTCAGACGAAATACCTTAAATATCTTCCAATTGTATTTGTAGGCATTTATCAAGAATTGTCTTTATTCTGTTTAGTCGCCGTAAAGCAAGGACAGCAATGGATCTGGTGTTGATTTAACGGAGGTAATTTGTCTTTGATCCCTGATGCCTCCGAATGACTTGGTTTGACGATTTTTACCAATAACTCGACTCCAGCGCCACCTTGCAGCTTTTGTTTTTATCGCGGCGATTGACGCGATAGATCGCAGCGTAATTTGTTCAACGATGAATGGAATTTCAAAAGTTTATTTTAACAAAATGGACCAAATCGTGGAAAAATTAATTTGCTATGTGAAAAATCATCGAATTTCATATGATTAAAGTAAAAAAAGAGTATAAAAATTTAAGAAAGAAAGATAAAGTACGAATGACATTTGCATTAAGCTCAACGAAAGTGGAAAATGCCAAAAATTTATTTACATATATTCTATAACTTAACTTTAGGTATACATGAAACGACGCAAGGTTGTTGTAAATGTCGCATTTGTTGCAAAATTTGTCACCTTGCGACACAGCTGATTACTTTTGTATGGAAACTTTCTTGCGACAAAATTGCGCCATTGCCATATTATTTGAGCTGGCAATCATTACAAAGTCAAACTCGCGAAGCACATGTTTTTTATTGTGTTCGAATAATTAAAAAAAAAGTATATTAATTAAGGCTACTTCGAAATATAATTGTAAACACTTTTCTTGTACACTTACGCGTGGAATTTTTTAAAAATTTTACATTTGAAAGCTGGAGTTGCGATACGTCGTTCATAGAACTTTGTTCGCAACGTTGCCATTTCGCCAAAAAATGCCACTTCGGGACGTTTTATGAATCGCACTTTTGTTATTTTACATACTGTTCAATCGCAACTGGGGATGGCAAAAAAAAAATAAAATAATCGATTAATTAATCATATGATTAATCACAAACCAAAAAAAAATAATTGCAATCAATTGCAATTATTACGAAAAAATCGATTAATCGAATTTTTTAAAGGTATTTTTTTACAGTGAGAGTTCACAGAAACATTTTTCCACCAAAAAATGCTAATTTTCTTCTTAATAAGCCTTAAATAAAATAAAATGAGTACTTTAAGTGCCGATAATTATTTATTATTTAAACAAGTTTTTATAAGCGGTTTTTTACTAAGGGGTTGCGTTTCTCGGTGGCTGTAGCAACAGGTTTTGAAAGAAGGCGCTACGCTGGCACAGAGGTACAAAATAAATGACATTTCTCGAAAGTCCGTAAATTTTGGGTAAACAGTTTTCATTTCCTCCCAGGCGTCGATGATATTCCGCTTTAGTTCTATGACTTGACAATTTAAAAAAAAAAACTCATTTCATCTGGTGGGTGACCCAAATCATCATCTTTTCGCTTTCGTTTGTGAAGAGATTTATGAGGGGCCCAAAGAGGTTTCCATAACATCATCTGCGCATATTATTTCATTTCTCAAGTACCTCATTACTGAGGACAATGCTAACGGAAATGATTTTTTTAACCTCGGTTCGAGTAAAGTTGATGAAGCGAGCAAAAAAAAAGAATATTCGATGGAGCCAAATGTTCTGTCAAATTGTTTCAACAGGGCATCTCTTAATTTTTGGGCGACGCGCTGCTTTGGAAATATATATTTCAATTATTTTTTCGCGACTGCTATGCACTAACGGAATTACTTGGCTTAAATTTGTGCGTTTTTCCCCACTCAATTGCCTCTAAAGGTCTCAATATACTTAACATTTCCATTATAGTATCTTTTTCCCATTGAAGTTATCATTACCGGAGATTCAGAGTTGTCTGGCAATATTTGGCTGATGTGTGAACTTAGTTTAATAAACCTTCCAAGCATATACATATATAATACGTCGAATTCCACGTTGTTTTTATGTTTAATACTGGTTTGAGCTTTTTTCCTCCACTTACACTTGCTGAAGCTTGCATTCTGCGAAGAGTTTCATTTGCTTTAACACTATTTTTAAGCCACTTAACGATGACATTACATTTTTCAATATTTGCATCTACTTCAGGAATAGTCAGCGAGTTCTCACAAACCAAACTAGGTACTCTGTAACTCGGTACTCGGTAATTTTTCGGCGTGTATTTTGTTTGTGTAACATTATTTTATTATCGGTTTACCGCTTACCGAATTATCGTGGTGGAAGCCTGATAAGTTTCCTGGTGGTTGTTAAACTGCAATCAGCTGTTCGAAATTTTTCAATTTCAAATCCGCTCGGTGCCGAAAGGCATAACGCATATTAGTAATTAAAATTTATTAAATTTACTGCTGTTGATAAACATAGTTTACCAGACTAACAAAATAAATCCATAAAGGCGTTCAGAATTGGTAGAATTACCGAATACCAACTAGCAGTTTACCAAAACTACTGAAATGGGTGTGCAGACCCTTAATATTTGAACCATTATTAGGCATTAAATGGCATAAATGATCATGAAAAATTGGGCATTAAAAATGTTCGTCATTATATTTAATTCCACAAGGCAGTTTTGAAATGGCACTAATTTTTTGTCAGCATTAGGTTAGTAGCATTTACAATGGGCTTACATGCCCTACTATTTACACCATGCTCTGAACTTTAGCGATTCTTGCGGCTGTTTGCATTTTTAGAAACTAAAGAATTCATAGTTCTTGAACGTTTGGTGGTGGTGTGGAAAAGCAACAATAGTTTGAAAAAATTGTAGAAGTGATAGCTATTTCGGAAATCACCACATTTCCTCATTAGACTTCATCAGCGGGACTCGAACCGACGAGCCCGGCTGACTCAGCCAGTTGCCTACGCACTGTGCTAAGTTCGCCTTAATTCTTGCTGCTTTTTCCACTTTTTCATTTGTTAAGCCAACTACAATCAAGCGCAGCTGTTCCATTGCTATTTAAACTTGATCATGTGGTTGTTGGTTTTTTGGTTTTTGTTAATAATTCTATTTTTAGAATGTTTAACTTTAAGGGGTGCTCGTCCTTGAGACATAATTTTTTGTTATTTATGGCCTTATAACAATTATATTCAACAATTTGTTTGAGCTTGAGACCGTTTTTAATGAAAACCTATTCTGAAAATTTTCCCCAAAATTTTTAACTTTTTAATCACCATCTGTAGAAATTTAAAATTTTATTATAATAAAGTAAAAATTTTAAGTCCTACACTGAGAAAAAAAATAAACCATATCTTCTTTGTATCAAACAAAAACACATATGATTTTGCGCCAAACAAGCCTTCGTTTACTTTGAAAAGATTTATTTTTGGAGAATTTTTCGTTTGAACACGATTTCATTGAGCACTTTACAAATGCTTTTTCATAGTTAAGAAAAACCGAAAATAAAAATTTATTTTTTTAATTTAATACGCCCCGCCCAATAAGATTTGAAACCGGACACTGTTGGCAGCAACCAACTGTAGCAAGAATCTCTGCGCACTCAGCTACAAGCACAACATGAAAGTGTGTTCTCAAATTTTCGGTTTGAATCAAGCCAAATTACACGACTGGTACATTCGCACAAATTTGTTTTTGTTTGAAATTTTATTATTGGACTGAACCGATTCTTGATGAAAATTTCTAGACAACACCACTCTGTGGTCGATCAAACAAACTTATGTTTAAGTTTGTTTAAAAAGTACTTTTTATGTTCAAAAATTTTGTATCGCCAACATAGAAAAACCAAAAATTGCGCTGTTTTAATAAAACATGCTACTTTTCTTAGTGTGTAGCACTTACTGCGGATTTTTAGAAATTTTTTTGTTGACGGTGTTTCACATTTTTATACCCGAGCGCACTTGTTCACAAGGGTATTATAACTTTGTTCACATAACGGTTGTTTGTAACAGGAAAAACGAATGGAAATAGATATAGACAAATGCATACATAAATGATCAGAATGATAACTCGAGTTAACATTTAGATATCTTAACGAAACTTGTTATGCGTACTTCTTTTTAGCGTGGGAAAAATCGGACAATAACCACGCCTACCTCCCATATAACGGTAGTTTTCAGAAATACGAAAACTACGGTATTTTAGTAACTACTTTTCACTGAAAATTGACATTTACAATGATTTTTAGACGGGGAATAAGAATATTATAAATTTTAGGAAAATGGGCGTAGCCAAGCCCACACATGATTATATGTGTATATCTCGGTAACCGCTCCACCAATTTCCACCAAACTTGGCACGGTTATTGGCCTTGGTACATTATACCGAATGGCTGAAAATTTTTAAAATCGGAAAATAACCACGCCCACATCCCATATAACGGTAATTTAGAGAAATACGAAATCTTCGATAAATCAGTAAATACCGAAGCTAATTTATTCAAAATTGATGTTTGCAGTAATTCTTTAGTACAAAATACGCTTATGATAAAATTTTGAAAAATGGGCGTGGCGCTGCCCACTTATGACCACATATGTGTATCTCAGTAACCGTTCGACCAATTTGTACCAAACTCGGAATGATTATTGTGCTTGCCACATAAAAGCAAAACGCTGAAAATTATTGAAATCAGACTAAAATTACGCTCACTTTTTATATGACGGTAAATTTTAGAAATGCTAGAAACTTCGATAATTCGAAATTTAAGGACGCTAATTTACACAAAATTTATGCTAACAACAATCTCTTAAAAAAAGTAACATTATTATGGAATTTTGGAAAATAGGCGTGATACCGCCCACATATAGCTATATAAGTTTATCGAAGATGTTTAAAATAGGGATAAGACCACCCCTGCTTACCTTGTAGCGGTAGTTTTCGGAAATGTGAAAAAAAAAACTATATTTAACAATTTCGCCGGGTATCTCCGCCTGAACTGTAGACTTTTTTACTTGTTTACATATAAAAAACTTGTCGAACATACTTTGTATGGCAAAAAAGTCGTAACACCGTCATTAAAAAATGCCAAAAACCAGCAGTGTTACGGGGACAGCCAATTAATTCGTCGCAGCTCGTTAAATTATTGAGCTTAAGTCCAACTACTAATCCGCAAACTCCACGGTTCCTATTAGTATACCTCCGCGTTCAGGGTATATATCTACATCAGCACAGCCATTTCATGTCTATATACCTAGTAGTCAGTATGCTCCTCTAAGCACTACAACGCAACGAACGCAAGTCTTGGGCACAAGTCACCCCTTCCATTCCACCACTCTTCATTATGACGACGGCTTAGCAGGTGCCGGGTTCAGCGCACCACAAACCACGCCATATCAAACCGTACAAACTACAAAACAAGCATCGCACTCAACCACAGTGCCCGCTAATCAACAATTTCGTTTTTATAATGCGAACTCAATTCCAATAACTGCGCCTGTTCCGACAGTTTCTTCGACGGGCATATTCACCGCTTCGATTCCATCGCATGTACCTGGTGGTTTCTACAGTAGGCAACAAGGCGCGAATGGGTATGCTTCATTTTCTCAGGGCCCAATGGTCGATTGCACATTGTCCACAATGCAGATAGCATCCAGGCAGGTTGTAAATAAAGAGTTACCGGCATTTTCTGGCAAACCAGAAGAATGGCCTTTATTCATTGTTAATTATGAGCAATCGACTGAAGCGGTGCGGATTTTCAGAAGCGGAGAATCTTATCCGCCTTCAACGCTGTCTGAAAGGTACTGCTTTAGAAGCAGTTAAAGGCAAACTAATGACACCTTCAACCGTAACACAAGCCATCGAAACTCTTCGCATGTTATACGGCAGACCTGCCGTCATACACCAAGCATTACAACGAAAGTTAAGGCAAGAGCCGGCAGTTCGGCACGACAATTTAGAAACTCTTATACAGTTTGCTCTTGCGGTCCAGAACTACCGTTCGACTATGCAAGCTATTGGACTTTCGGCGTACTTAAACGACCCAATGCTTCTGTCCGATTTATTAAGTAAGCTGCCAAGCGACTTAAAACTCGAATAGGGTAGGCAGGTAGTAAATATGACAGAAACTGATTTAGGTAAATTTGACTGGCTCTTTAAATTAGCGACGTGTGCTAGTCAGGTAGTCTTTGTGAGCGCAACAACAACTGTAAGCGAGATAAAGGGAAAACACTCGAAGTCCAGACTTCTAGTGCATGACGTAGTTGAAAATAATAGCAATAAAGTGAAGGGCCATCCACAACAACAATGCCTTTATTGTCAAGAAGATCATAATTTGAAAAAAATGTAAGAAGTTTTGTTTATTAGCTATTAAAGAGAGATGACAATTTATACGTGAGAACAAACTGTGTATTAGATGTTTTAAAAAGCACTTTTTGAAAAATTGTCGTTCTAAAAGCCGTTGTGATATCAATGGTTGTACAAAACCACATAACGCTTTGCTTCACGCAGATGATGTAAAGGCGCTTAATGATACTGCTGTTCTGCTACTAAAAGAGAATCAAATAAAATAATGTTTCGTTATGTTCCGGTCACGTTATATGGAAAGACACATTCAATAAAAACGTATGCGCTGGTCGACGAAGGGTCAGCATGTACTTTACTGGAAAGTGACATCGCGTCGAGGTTAGGCCTGCAAGGACCGTCCCGAGAGCTCTGCTTAAGATGGACTGGAGATATCACCCAATCCGATCCAACTTCAAAACTGGTAAGTGTTGACATCTCATCAAGCGACAATTCGTCGCGATACACCTTGTGTATTGTTCGCACAGTGGCAAACCTCGACCTTCCCATGCAAACACTATCTGAATCGACATTGAATTCTCGTAAACAGTTAAACAAATTGCCAATAAAGCCTTATGAGTCTGTGCGCGCTACTATTCTGATCGGCATAGATAACGCGAGACTGGGCGTACCTTTGGAAGTGAGAGAAACTAAAGGCGATCATCTCATTGCCCCTAAATGTAGATTAGGTTGGGCGGTGTATGGCCGCGTCAGCGCTGTTTGTGAGACTTCCAACAGAGTTCTACATATTTGTTCGTGCACTGCCACAGAACGCCTGGAACTACGCTTTAGAAGCGGTAGGTGTGTGTAAAACCGACGACCCCCTAAAATCCAAAGCAGATGAGCGCGCGTATGCTATTATGAGATCCACAACTAGATACCTGCCTCTTGAAAAGAGATACGAGACAGGACTGTTGTGGAAGTTTGACAAAATAGTCACGCCCAACTCTCTGCCTATGGCAATGCGGCGTTTAAAATGCCTTGAAAAAAAAATGATACGAGACCCTAAGCTGATGAATTTTTTAAACAATAAAATTAGCAGCTACGAAGAAAAAGGTTATATCCGTACGTATCGTATCAGAAAAGACTTGGTTCTTACCCATCTTCACAGTTGCGAACAAAAACAAAACTCGGATCGTATGGGATGCCGCCGCTGCGGTTGAGAACGTTTCGTTAAATAGTTATTTGATGTCAGGCTCAGATCTTTTAACGTGCCTAATCGGCACACTGATGCGATTTCGCGAACGGCGTGTGGATATCGCAGGGGACATCCGTGAAATGTTCCATCAAATTCGTATAAGAGATGAGGACCAAGCGTCTCAATTATTTTTATGGCGGAACGGAAGTCGGTCGAGGCAACCTGATGTGTATGCAATGATGGTTATGACTTTCGGAGCCGCGTGCTCACCGTCTTTGGCAAACTATGTGAAAAACGAAAACGCATCGCGTTTCAGCAATATATACGCGCATGCAGTCAACACGATTCATAAAAATACCTATGTTGACGATTGGTTACACAGTGCTGATGACGAAGAAGAGTTGATCGAATTGGCATCACAAGTTAAGTATGCACATANATGCAATGATGGTTATGACTTTCGGAGCCGCGTGCTCACCGTCTTTGGCAATCTATGTGAAAAACGAAAACGCATTGCGTTTCAGCAATATATACGCGCATGCAGTGAACACGATTCATAAAAATACCTATGTTGACGATTGGTTACACAGTGCTGACGACGAAGAAGAGTTGATCGAATTGGCATCACAAGTTAAGTATATACATAGAGAGGACGGCTTCGAAATGCACAATTGGCTCTCTAACTCAGAAAGAGTGCAGCAAGCGATTTCAGGTTCGACAACACAAGCAGAGAAGTGCCTTGAGGAATCAGGTACCTTGGTTAAAAAGGTTTTGGGAATGTGGTGGCTTCCACAAACGGATGAGCTGACTTTCGTGGAGAGGTTTGACAAGTCGGTCTTCGAGGAAAGTGCTGTCTACACAAAGCGTATTATTCTGCGCATCATCATGAAGATTTATGATCCCCTGAGATTATTGGGATTTTATTTAATCCGGGCAAAAATCATAATGCAAAACGTTTGGCGTAGCG
>NW_016162146.1:22916-45366 GCF_001687245.7 Rhagoletis zephyria | reverse complement strand
AATAAATTTAACGAAATATTACAAAATACTTTTGAAGAGCGTTGTCAACTTCTAGAATTTCAAAAACAATTTACATATTTACCAAGTTAAATTAAATATTTTTATATTGCTATCACACGGGAGTGTTTACTTGGAAATATTTTGACAGGTGTTGCCACCTTTTGAGATTTGCAAGCTAAATGAAGTATCTATTTTGATACGGCTTTCAAACGAGAGTGTTGTAAGAAAGCTTTAAGGGGTTGCCACCCATTTAATTATTTAACAGGTTAAAAGGGTTTCCACCTTTTAGAATTTTAAGAACAATTTACATATTTAACAAGTTAAATGAAATATTTTTGTGTGGCTATCAAACGAGAGAGTTTATTTGGAAAATATTTTGACGAGTGTTGCCACCTTTTTAGAAATACCAAACCTATTTGATTTACAAGCTAAATAAAGTATGTATTTTGATACCAATATCAAACGAGAGTGTTGTAAGAAAGCTTTATTTCAAAAATATTTCTGAAGGTTGCCATCTGTTTCTCAATCAATTCAATAACAAATTAAACGAAATTTTCAATATGAGTATACCACGACAGAAGTTAAAGAAAGTTTTATTTCGAAAATATTTTGTAAGGTGTTGCCACCTGTTTAATTATTTAAGAGGTTAAATTAAATATTTTAACGTGAATGTCGAACGAGAGTGTTTTACGTAAACTTTATTTCTCAAATGTTTTTTGAAGAGGGTGGCCAATTGCCCTAAAAGTTAAAATAAATTTAATGAACAGTTAATTAAAACATTTCACTTTATGTAGGTGTGAATGGAAAAGAATTTAAGAATGCCTCATTTCCTTATTTATATTGTTGAAGAGGATGCAACTGTTTTGTAGTTTAAAATCAATTTAATTGACTATTTAAATTAAATATCTTAAAATGGTTACCAAACGAGAGGTGTAAGTAAGCTTTATTTATAAAATTCTTATGAAGTAGGTTGCCACCAGTTTAAATGTTCCAGTTTAATTTAATGCGTGGTTAAATGAAGCATTTAATACAGGCGTAAAACGGAAGAGTTAAATAAAGTATTTCTCCAAAATACTTTTGAGGGGGGTGGCCAGCTATTTAAAATCTCATATTGAACAAATAAGTTGAAATATTACATCACCGTACACCGTATAATTTTCTGAAGCAACTCCCAATAGCGATGAGATAGCCCGGGAGAATCTTCTGTTGCATAAAGTTGGCTGACTAATTAGCCGGCAGCGGAAGACTTAAGAATTTGTTCAGCAAAATTTAATCAACTGCAAGATTGGTCAACGAGGTTCTACCAGCTACAAAGTCAGGCAGATTGGGACTAATATTTGATATTAAAATAAATTTTGGATTTGATATTTTCAAATATTTTAAGGCCGTACTTTTTCAAAAAAAAAATACTAAAAAATATAGTACGCTTCAAATATATATAGTGTTTTATTTAAAAGAACAAGTAAAAATGCTTTTTAAGTAAACATCTTTTTTCTTAATATATTTCTTTGAACTTTTGGTAGGTTTTCACAATTCCTTATTAACCACGAAAGTTGTATATGCTTTAGCGCAATTAATATTTAAATTAATATAAATCAAAAGTTAATTTTTTGTTAGTGAGGTAGTCGCTTTGTTTCTCTCATCTCGCTATTTTACATCCATAACAGAAAAAACTCTTCCAGTGAATGCCGAAGTAGCAGGAACGGAGAGTAGAAATGAGATAATTTTAAGTACATTTGCTAATTCATTATCAGTATTTTTAAAAATGTTTCTATTTTTGATCTGTGTTTCGGCTCATAAAATCAGCCCTGTCTTTTATTTTGAAGAATATTTCTTTTAATATTGTTATTTCAGTATGAAGGTCATCTATCTTCATACACATATTTTCTTACAAATTACCGAAATTTATTTATATTTAACTATAACTGAAGAAATATAGTATTTTTGCGTACTATATTTAATTTCAACAGTATATAGTACGCAGACCGAAAAAATAGTACAATACTATATATTATAGTACGGTTGGCAACCCTAGTATACAGTGTTATAGCCCATTCAATTCTAGTAGATATAATAAAATGCAAGATTGAAGTTGCTAAAAAATCACGTTTGTTTTGGCAATTTTCTTCACACATATTCTTCCATACAAAGTATATTCGACATTTTTTTTATATGGTAAAAATGCGTAATACAGTAAAAAAAATTCAAAAATCAACGCGATTACAGAAAAGTGAAATTGTAAAAATAAGGATCGCCCTAGTGTAGATTTGTACATATACCCGAACATAAATTTCTAATACGCGTGTATGCATATTTTGTTTCGGCACGCCAGCCAATCAGACATACCAGTGATGGAATTTCAAAATTTCAAAATATGCCGAATGGTCTTCAAAAATAGTGCCGAAAACAAGATGAAAGTGCCACAAAGTTAATATTTTTTTAAGGCGTTTTTAGAACAATATATTTTTAGAAAAAATATTTTTAAAATACACTGAAGTAATATAATAATTATTAATTAGCTAAATTATTACAGTAAATCACTTTTATGAAGGCTTCCTTAGACATATACATAAAGTCATAGTAAAATTACACAGAATTCCAATTAAGGAGGGGAAATACACCGAAGTATAGGTATTATGACATTTTTACACACATATAAGTTGATATGTACCTATATGCGAAATAATGGCAGTGAGACACTTTGACCAGTTTCACCTATTTTGTTCGTTGATTATTTTTCGAATGATTTTATTTAAAAGTCTGATTCATAATTTAATAGACACAATATATGTACAAAAATGTTCATTTAAAATTTTTCACACAAATTGCAAAAATTCAGCATGTTTTCCCAACAACAAACTTTGAATTCAGAATTTTTAAGGAGATTCCAAGTTTACAATTTCATGCATTTTTTCCATATAAAGTGTGTTCGAAAATTTTTAATGGATGAAAATGTATGACTCCGTCAGAAAAAAAAAATAAAGATCATCGGGATATTGCAGAAACTTGCACTTTTATTTAATGGATTATAAAACTGCAAACTTAGAATCTTTCTAAACATTCTGAATTAAAAACTCGTTGTTGTGAAAACTTACTTTTCGTACTGCGTATTCACAATAGAATTCAGCGGTTTGTAAATGTTTCTCACGGCTCTTATTTTCACTTTTTGTATTTTTTTTTTTAATCTATAATGTGGTATGTGACTTTTGTGATTGTGCCAAAACAGGATGAATTGTGCCAAAAGTGCCTCTGTGAATGAAAGTGCCAAAAATGGCACTATTGTGCCTACTTTTCCATCACTGAGACATACTAAACATATTTGTATGTTAAATATGCGATAATGCACAGCTGACGAACTTGGCTGAAACAGGGTCACTCACGTGTCATTATTGTGCGCTTCCTACATATATACATATGCACATACGAGCGCGTTCATATAATTGTTGTTTTACAGGGTCAATGTTGTTTAGTTTTTGAGTTTAGTGTCCATTTGCTTATTGCTTGTGATTTCGCGTTTTGTTTATCCTACAAAATTTATAAATATGGACAGACGTGTTTTGTTCTACTTACTATTTATTTTCATACCTATTTGGTCTAATACAGAGCTATTCGTCATATAAATACATTAGATCATACCACCTTACAAGCAAACAAAAAAATTTCGCCGTACACAACCGAGTTAAAACTATTTTTGCTGGGCAGTTCCGAAAAAAAAAAATATTTTTTAGTGAGCTTTAATTTACTGACATTAGGGTGGTCGGAACTGTTGTCTGGTGAGTAAGTACTAGAACGGGTATGCTTCAGGTCAATGAGCATTCGAACAAAAAAAATCTCTCCTCGAGACTAGAACATCGATGCACATACATACATATCTTACATTAAGAGACGACTGTAAAGTTTCGAAATTGGCTTCAAATGGAAATCTTCTTTAGCTAAAGTTTAATGACTTTTGGCGTGCCTTCTTTATTGACATTAGGGTGTTGGGAACTGAGATCTGATGGGTAAGTACTAGAACAAAGTACCTACTTCAGGTCAATGAAATAAAAAAATTTTCTCCTCATGACAAGAACATCGATACTTTAAGATCCGACTGTAGGCGCCAAAGATATGACGAAGAATGTAAAAAGGCTACGTTCGGCCAAACAATTTTTTTTTTTTTTTAATTTCCTTGCAAAATGCTTAAGACTCAGGCCTGTAGGGCATTCATTTTTTTCCGGTACAGTCTAATGTACATACATATCGCAAGTTTAATAATACATATAGAGAAGTAATTCCTTCTATCTGTCTTTTTGTATACCAACTGTACGGATTATTTAAATTTTTATTGCATTTTTCCACAAAATTTAAATTTTGAAATAATTCTCTATATTATTAAACGTGCAAAATGTACATACATATGTACATATGTATGTATAGTATGCATTATCGCTTTCAGCTGCAAAGCTTTTCGTATTTTTTTAAATACATAAATACTTTTGTTAATCTATTAATCAAAGTAGGAAGTGACATAATTCTCAATATTCTGCTATGCGTTAAAAATTAGCTCTCTTCCCCTTGTCTGAGTAAATCAGTGCCGCTTCCATGTTCATAAGTACATACTATGTATGCTTGTGTTCACGCAAAATATTAGCAGTATTGTGCAAAACAATTGCAACGTTATTTGTGAAGCGTCATATAAAGATAGCAAAAATAAGTTTCAGGAAATTTGTATTTAAATGTTTACCTTAAAACTATTTGTGGTATGCGTTTTGCTCTTATTATTCAAATGAAGAGATCCACAGTTTTACACCAACTCCGAACGGCAAAATGGTTTTATGGGAAGCTTTTTTTTATTTCATGGCAAACCGCTCTTGCTCGAGCCAGAAATGGAACCTAGGCCCTACCAGATGGTACTACGTACCTCTAAACCACTCGGATCCCAGTACGGAAAGACTCTAACTTAAATATCGATGTTCAACTAGCTTTTATCCACCACAACTAGTTGAAGATCTGAATTTCTTCGTTGGAACGAACTTTTGACTTTAACATGGCGATGTCCTAGGCAAAATTAATTTGGCTTAAAGCACTTCTAAGTCAGTATGTTTCGTTTGAACACGATTTTGTTCTGCACTTCACAGATGCTTTTTCATAATTAAGGAAAGCCGAAAATAATTTTTTTTTTAATTCAAATGCCTAATGAGATTTGAACCTGGACACTATTGGCCGCAACCAATTGTAGCTGGCATCTCTGCAGGCGCTCAGCTATAGCCATACATGTAAATGTGCTTTCAAATGTTCAGTTTGAATTGTGTACAAGCAGCAAGTCGATTGTCCGACTCTTCGATACTTCAGTATCAGTATGTAGTCGGTATGTTTCTTGTGCAGATGTCTTTTATACCAATTTAAAATTACTTTACATTAAATGCTGAATTTGAAGTTAGTTGCTACACAAGCAGAAATAAATTGATTTTTCTGAGGTAATTGGTTGAGTCATGCCGTACTGGGTTACGGGGACCGTGATATTTTTTCATAATCTATGCGCCCATCTTAAAAATGAGATCTGCATTAAAAAATAATTCTCTCTAGTGATTAATTGCGCAGTGCTACTTAAAATATTCCGAAATACTTCCAAAAAAAAAAAAACTTAGTGTAGGTTGTACATGATACAAAAAATATAGGATAGTTCCAGTTAACAAATTTTGACGGAAAATAAAATTTACTTAAGTTTCATAAATTAAAAACACCATTTTCTGCCTTGAAATATTAATAATAATACAACAATACATCAAAGTATTTTGCGTTATGCTTTTGTATTATTTTATTTGTAACACCGTCGGACCCGAGTTTGCACCTATGAAAAACTCGGGCATTTTTTGGAAAGTAGAGATCAAAAAAGCACCCTATATTGCCATTTTTCTAGATAAAATCACTTACGGCTCTGACTGGAGAAAAACCACCTATGTGCTGAATCTATCAATAGAATATTGCCTGATGATTTTTTAACATTTTTATTTAATTGCGTAACCAAGGGTTTTTGGGGTTGCTGATTACGAACTGAGGTCGATTTCTTAAAAACTCAAAGTGGCGGATCCAATATGGCGAATTGAGTTTTAAACAATTTTAAAATTTTTATGAAATTGGATATCCAAAGTTTCATGTGTTTGTGTACGAATTGGACTTTCTGATCTTTTCCGCAGTGCGGCTAAGGAATTATTCAATATTTACTTAAAATGTATATCACAATATCTTTTTAACCCTGAAAAGGAGAATCTGCGTAAAAATTACACATACTTTTTCAGCATTATTTTCTATTAGGGTTAACAAAAAAATTGGGTTTCACCCAATTCTTGGAAAATGGTGGTGGCTTCGCCCATTTACATATACATATTATGTATTTCGGACATTTCACCGATCTCCACCAAATTTCTCCTGACCTTTTTAAGCACCATATTGAACATTTTTGAAATCGGAAAAACACAAGATTTTTCAACAAACCCTAGCTATCGAAAGAGACTAAATTGAGACCAAATATTTGGCTAAAATGATAAAATTTGCAAAATTTTGTTATTCGCTTGCGGAACTTTTTGCCATGGCACATCTGAGAGTACAACTTGGGCTAATATTTAGAGTCTGACCGATTAATCGGCCGATGCCGGGGCTAGTATAGGCCAAAAGAATCGGCATCGGCCGTTTATGGCCGATTCTTGAATGAGGTTATGTTATTTAGTTATTTGATTATGTTTTTCTTTTGTTATTATAAAAGTTTATAAAAGCATTTGTTTTTGAAATGAATTTAATTCAGGATTTAATCGGCCGAAGCAATGGCCGATTCTTTGCCGATTAAATCCTGAATATACTAATTTCATTTTAAGAAAAAATGGTTTTATAAATTTTTATAATAACAAAAGAAAAACATAATCAAATAACTAAATAACAATACCTCATTCAAGAATCGGAAAAAATATTCTCCCAGAATTGCTAATGTTCGACTCAAAACTGTTCATATATGCACATATCATATGTGTGTTTGTTATTCACTTGCTTAAAGCTGTGACAGACGGCAAAGCTTATGCATATAATCTGGCACACATATGCACATAATAATTTTGACCTAACAGACGGCAGTTATGTGGATAAACTAGCCGCAAGGTCGTGGGTTCGAGTCCCACGGCCAATTGAATTTTCATTTATTTCGTTTTCACTCCTTTTTTTATAAGTTCCATATTTTTTTAAGTTGCATTCAGTTAGTTGTTGTTGGCTTTTTATTAAAATTCAACTCTAAAAATTTTAATTAACTAATAGTAAAATAAAAAATGTGATATAAACTAAAGCAAATGAAAACAAAATAAAGTAAAATTAAATATATAAATCAAATAAAATAAAAAAATATATAAAATAAATAATAAAAACAAAAACAAATTTTCGCAATCGCTCCAACCGAGGATCGAACCTGGCATCTACACGGTTGTAGCCCGTAACTCTTACCACTTGGCTACCGCGGACGCGGATCTCGCGCGCTTTGTTTACTTACTTGAACAAAAGACAACAGCTGGCCGTTTTTACCAGCGTTGTCAACGAAAACTGCCCGGATCCGAGTTAATTCCCGAAAATTTCGTGCATTTGTTCGGCTGCTTATGCACATTTTAAAGAGGAAAATGCATGAGTCAAAGCAAATAAAGGCTGTTTATGCAAATAATCGAGCCCGTTTGTCAACCGTATTATCCATCCATACCGTGCTTGTATGCATTTTTGTGTACAGCGTCAGTTTGTTTACAATTTCGCACACGTTTTGTTTATAAACTGATTAAAAAATCATACATTCAGTGTTATTGTTATAGCTTTTTACTCTAAATTACCTTAGCTAATTACATATTTGCTGAAGTTGTACTACATATATGTATGTACATTACGGTGGTCCATTGAAAGTAAAGTCGAAATTTTTCACACGATTATTCCATATCATAAAAATATCCCTTGGTTTTTTTTAATCACAAAATATTTAGAGGTCGTTCAAAGTGCTCCAAGTTTGCCATGTATTTTATATGTGAAAAAAAAATACTGAAACAAAACAGCTTTAAATATTTAAAATTTTTATTCCCTAAAATTGAAATGTGTACGTAAAAAATTATTCTTCGAGTTTTGTTTTCATTTAATTTTACGTTTATACACCTTAATGTACAACAAGAAAAATAACGATAATTTTTCGCACCCCTTTAAACATTTTTTTTTTCGAAAATTTTGAATTTTTCCAAAACCTAGTAGCCTTTGCTCCGAAAATCTCTTTTTATGAATTTTTAGATTTTTAGCTACCGCGACCTAATTTTTTCCACACCTTTCGTTCAAAGCTAGAAGGTAAAAAAGTTAAAAGCACTCACTAGTAGGCTTTGCACTAAAATTGTATTATAAATATTGGCGCTATTTCAAAATATTCTCCGTTGCTGCTCAGCGCTTAGCTGGTGTGGTTGTTTTGTTTTATGGCAGAAAATCCTTCTTTTTCATCTTCCTTTTGTCCTTTTTCATATGATCCTTTTAAATTTTTTTTGNAAATCCTTCTTTTTCATCTTCCTTTTGTCCTTTTTCATATGATCCTTTTACATTTTTTTTTTATTGAAAATTTAGAAATTTTCTTTCTAGAGATATGAACATACATAGCTGTGATATCTGTATGTATGTATTTATTTAAAAAAAACTTTTACAAATAACAAACAGACAAAACTTTTTTTTGGTCTTCCTCCATTTGACGTTTAAAGTAACGATTTTCACTCGAAAAAATATTCCCATAGCTAAAAAAATCCTTTACAATTTCGTGGAAAAGTATTTCCGGATTATTCCTTTCTCAAACAAAATGATTTCCAAATTTTTTTCATCAACATAATTTAAATATTTTTGTTTTAATCGTTTCGCCTCCCCTTTTTCTACATGTGAATAAAAAATTTAAAATCTTAGAATCGGAAAAACGATTAGAAAACGGACAAATCATATGTATATTTTTTAATGGAAAATTTAGAAATTTTCTTTCGAAAGATACATACATATGATATCTGTATGTATTTCTGTAAAAAATATATTGATCTTCCTTCATTTGACGTTGACGGCTCTAAAAAAATCCTTTACAATTTCATGAAAAAGTATTTACGGATTATTCTTTTCTCGAACAAAATGATTTCTAAATTTTTTTTATCAACATAACTTTGAATATTTTTATTTTAATCGTTTCGCCTTCCCTTTTTCTACATGTGAATAGGAAATTTAAAAATCTTAAAATCCTTGCAAGAAGCCATTTAAAAAAAGTCCCTTTCAAGTTTATAAGATTTTCATCTTCATTTTGTCAATTTTCATATGTATGATCCATGATACAAAAAACAAGGTAGTTCCATTGTCACTTTTTCGTCGCCATATTAACAACCTGACAATTAAGCAGATTGTGACATTTCGTGCTACCATACCCAATATCTAAAATCCTTCAAATTTTCTTATTAATTTTTTGTCGATTTAAAAATATTTTGTTCTTACATGTACATTTTGGCTGCGTTCTTTATACATTCCGGATAATCCGTTGTTTATTGAAACTACCTTCTTTTTTGTATCATGAACACGAACTTGAAACGAGAAACGAAAGAAATTGATTGTTAAACTACAGCCGACTCTATGGCACGAAAAGGCGCTTTTGGCATTTTACAAAAACACAAATTTTGTAGAAAGAATTGAAAAATGGTATTTTCAGTGATGAAACAAATTTCAATATAGTCGATCCAGATGCCCACCATGACTATTGGAGAGTCATTCGCCGTTCATGATAAATCTTTCCTTGGCGCAGCGGCCTTCTTATTTAAACTGCAGCATATGGCTTTGAAAAAAATATAAAATATTTTTACTTGGAAACACTCCTTTTGCAACGGGTTGATTAATTTTTTGGACAATTCGACCGAAGATATTTGGACCTCTATTGGCGAATGGTTGTTATTCACAACGTGCGCATAAAATATGTTCACTAAAATTGCATTAATACTTAAATAAAGATTTGGCAAGTTTTTATCGAATTTAATGTAAAATTTAAACGTTTTTAAGATAAGAGATTGATTATTTTTAAAAGGTATATATTAATACAACTATTTTCTTTATAATCCCAAATTTAGGATATAAAATCTCCCAGACCAAAAAACTTACAATTGGGTAACGCCGCTTCGAATTTTTCACAATTGAGCAATTGTCAAAAATCTCCTTTTTAATCAAAAAGTTGTTTATTGAAACTACCTTCTTTTTTGTATCATGGTATGATCCTTTTACAATTTTTTTATGGAAAATTTAGAAATTTTCTTTCGAAAGGTACATATATGATATCTGTATGTATTTCTGCAAAAAATATATTGATCTTCCTCCATTCGACGTTTAATGTAACGGTTCTCACCCAAAAAAAATTCCCATAATTAAAAAAAATCCTTTACAATTTCGTGGAAAAGTATTTCCGGATTATTCTTTTCTCGAACAAAATGATTTCCAAATTTGTTTCATCAACATAATTTTGAATATTTTCATTTTAATCGTTTCGCCTTCCCTTTTTCTATATGTGAATAGGAAATTTAAAAATCTTAAAATCCTCGTCAAGTTTATAAGATTTTCATCTTCATTCTGTTCCTTTTCATACGTATGATCCTTTTAAAATTTGTTTATGGAAAATTTAGAAATTTTCTTTCGGAAGCTACATAGATATGATATCTGTATGTACTTCTGCAAAAAATATATTGATCTTGCTCCATTTGACGTTTAATGTAACGGTTCTCACTCAAAAAAAAAGTTCCCATAATTAAAAAAATCCTTTACAATTTCGTGGAAAAATATTTCCGGATTATTCTTTTCTCGAACAAAATGATTTCCAAATTTCTTTCATCAACATAATTTTGAATACGTATTTTTATTTGAATCGTTTCGCCTTTCCTTTTTCATTTTGAATAGGAAATTTAAAAATCTTAAAATCCTTGTCAAGTTTATAAGATTTTCATCTTCATTTTGTCCCTTTTCATATATATACGATCCTTTTAAAAATTTTTATGGAAAATTTAGAAATTTTCTTTTGAAAGATACATAGATATGGTATCTGTATGTATTTCTCTAAAATTTTAATGGTTTCGCCTTCCCCTTCTGTACATGTGAATATGAAATTTAAAAATCTTAACAATCCTTGTAAGAACGCATTATAAAAAATTTCCGTTTCAAGTTTAAAAAATTTTACTTATAATTTTATCACTTCATATGATTAAGTTTTTTTTTATAGAAAATTTAGAAATTATCTTTAGAAAGATACATAGATATGGTATCTGTATGTATTTCTGTAAAAAATATATTGATCTTCCTCCATTCGACGTTTAATGTAACGGGTCTCACTCAAAAAAAAAGTTCCCATAATTAAAAAAATCCTTTACAATTTCGTGGAAAAGTATTTCCGGATTATTCTTTTCTCGAACAAAATGATTTCCAAATTTTGAATATTAATTAATTTTGAATATTTTCATTTTAACCGTTTCGCCTTCCCTTTTTCTATATGTGAATAGGAAATTTAAAAATCTTAAAATCCTTTTCAAGTTTATAAGATATTAATCTTCATTTTGTTCCTTTTCATGCGTATGATCCTTTTAAAATTTTTGTATGGAAAATTTAGAAAATTTCTTTCGAAAGATACATAGATATCACTGTTTGTACAAAGGTATTTAGGGGACAGGCTTTGAATCTTCCTCGCTACTATCTTCTTCACTACTTGATTCTTGCTTTTGCTTCTGTGGTACCTTAACATTAGCTGGTTTGGCTGGTGTTTTAACTTCTGGTTCTTCGTCAGAGCTATCATCACTTGATGAAGTTTTTTTTGCGGCTTTTTGTGGAGCCGGTTTGGTTGCTACAGCTTTGGGTGCAGGCTTTTCATCCTCCGAACTGTCCTCGCTTGAAGACTCGTCTTTCTTTGCTTGAGTTTTCTTAACTACTGGTGCTGCGCTTTCTTCTTTCGAACTATCATCAGAGCTCGATTCTTTCGCTTTAGGTTTCACTGCATTTGTTTTACCATTTGTTAATGCAACTGTTGGTTTTTTATTTTGTACAACCCCTGCTTGTTCTTCATCCGAACTATCCTCGTCACTAGAGCTTTCGTCAGCTGGCTTGATAACAGGCACCTTCTTTTTATTACTTTGTAGATAACTTTCTATTATCTGCTCCAATTTCGGAAAACCTTTTCCGACTATACTCGCTTTTGTTTTTTGTTGAAACACTTTAGCTAAGTTCTTGTCCCGTTTCTTTAAATATTCCAGCACAAGTGCTCATTCGCAACCATCAGACTTGAAATCACTGCACCCTTTTCCCTATTTTGGTCAAACCAATGCTTAAGAGTTTCTTCAACTTTTTCGTGCACACCTTTTCGTTGCCGTTTGCGCTGTAGATTGCCATCTTTGGCAAGACACTTGAGTTCATCTGTATTTCGTAAATATATATATATATAATATATAAGATAAACCAGTTGAATTCATCTTTAGAAATTATAAAATTTTAGTTGAGAAAAAGAGTTTGTTACTTTTGGCTGGCAGAAATGAATTTTTGGAAACTATGAATACAATTACTAGTTTAAAGGCAAATAGTTTTTTTCTTGTTATTTAAAGTCTTAAAATTTATATATAGATATTTATGTTTGATTTGGTAGCTTTTATAAGGGAAATACAACCCGGAATTTCCTCTGCTACCACCAGCGGGTTCCAAGTTGAATACTTTCAGAGCTGGAGCGTCGGAGCCCATTCGAACATCATGGCTAAGCTAGCGGAGCCGCTAGATTTTAATTCGCTGCACTATGTCTGCGAATGTGCTGACTTGTTTGTTTGATTACAGTAGATACTTCGTCTTGTCCTCGTTTACCACCAGACCCATTCGCTTTTCTTCCTTATCTAACTTGGAAAAGGCAGAACAGACTTCGCAGTTTTTGATACCGATGATATCGATGTCATCGGCATAAGCCAGCAATTGTATGCTCTTGTAGTATATTGCTCCTGAGCGGTTGAGTTCTACTATACATCAGATTAAAGAAGTCACATGAGAGGGAGTCGCCCTGTCTGAAACCCCGTTTGGTGACGAACGCCGCGGAAATGTCTTCCCAATTCTGACGGAGCTGGTGGTATTGCTCAACGTCATTTTACACAGCCGTATCAGTTTGGCGGGGACGCCAAATTCAAACATAGCGGCGTATAGGCAACTCCTTTTAGTGCTGTCGAAAGCGGCTTTAAAGTCGACAAATAGGTGGTGAGTGTCGATCCTCTTCTCTCGGGTCTTTTCCAAGATTTGGTGTATTGTGAATACCCGGTCTATGGTGGATTTGCCAGGCCTAAAGCTACACTGATAAGACCCAATCAGTTCGTCTTTCACACAATACGCTCGATAAGACCTTGTTCCTTGAGTACTTGGGCTTGTTCGAGCTGCAATCACAACCGCATTGTTGCGCGAATTATTAAAGTATCACGTTCTTGGTGGATTTCTAGCAACGTATTATTAGTTGGGCAGTTGCAAGTTTTCATCAGTACGGCAGTAATGCCGCATTTATTAGGTGCCTCGAACAGGCCCCTTATTTTACTGATATTTGTATGGATGTGTGTATTTACATACGAATGTATGATTTCTTGTGTGAGGTACATGACTTAGCCCCCTTTCAGACACGTCAAGTCTTGCTTTCAAGTCTGCTCGTTCGTTGGCGAAGGAGGTGGGAAGAGAGGGGAAGAGTACAGATACCTCCGTACCGTCAATTCGTTTCAAGTTTTCTTGTCTCTTTTGATCTTTTCGTTGCTTCCCATCTAAGAACCAAGGAATTGAATTCAATTAAAGTTGACGCGTGAGGAAGCACAAAAACACAAAAGATAATGCGAAAAAAATTGCTTTCAAGACTTGACGTGTCTGAAAGGGGACTTAAATCCGGTTTTTTAAATCGATCCACGAACACATTCAGAATCAACATCGGCTAGAAGATTTTGGCTGATTTGTGCGCTAATCTCCATTGCAATGCGGAAAGCATTGTTGTCAATTATTTTATTGTTTTTGCGTTTGTCTTTATCTGTAAACTTCTGCGGATGCCCAGTTCTCGACCATCGCATTTGAAATCTTCAAAACTGTCAGCGAAAAATTCAGAAAACTTACCTATTTGCAATTTATTATCAATTGAGTCATAAAAGCGGCGAAATTCATACCAAGTCATAAGTTTTAAGTTTAAAGTTATGCGCCACTTCACTTTCAAAACATCACAAGAAGTTAAGTCTGCTATAAGAAACTTTAATTATTAAGCACTTTTTTCACTATGCTTTGGGTGCTACAACCATTTTTATTTATATTTTTAATTCTTTTCGCATTCACAAGCGTTCAACACAAATTTTAACTTTCAAATGATAATTACGAAATAAAAAGTGCTAAAAAGAAGACTTCTTTGAGATTTCTAACGGCTGGTAAGAAAAAATCAGTAGGCTATGAAATTTTAAAATTTGAACGCAGGTCGATGCGAAGCAACTACCATCGCATGCTATACTCATTTTGCTGTATACATCCAAGCAGCGGTACTTAACATACGCTACCTTTCGATTACAGCAACTGTTAATAATAGCACATATGTGTGAATGTATGTACATAAGAGGCAACTACAAAGCATGGATTTATTGTACAAACCCAAAACAACCACAAAAAGTATACATAGTTGTGCTTGACTTTACGCGCTTATTTTTCATTTGTTAATTTCTTGTCGATTCTGTTTATCTGCTGTTCTCAACCATTTTATGTGAGTATCGGCTGAAAAGGTTGCTTGTGTGCGGAAGAAAGCATACTTACCTGGCGTAGAGGTTACCGTGATCATGAAGGCGGTTCCTCCGGAGCGAGGCTTGGCCATTGCACTTCGGCTGAGTTGACCTTCGCGATTATTCCTAATGCGAATAACTCGTGCGTGTAATTTTTGGTAGCCGGGAATGGCGTTCGCGCCGTCCCGACGTTTATGAATACATTTAAAATTTAAATTATATAGAATTGGTCTTTTTTTTCTTTTGTAGTCACGTTTGCCCTTGTTTTAAAAAATAGCGAAGCGAAACTGGTAAAAACAAGCAGCAGTGTGCAAAAACTCCTCCCTACATCATCACATATCCGTAGAGGGAATTTTTTTTCATAAAATGTTTATTAAATGACTTAAATTTAGTGTGAAATTTTATTCGAAAACTTAGAAAATAACAAATTGTTTGTTTCACTGTTTGCTTAACACTAGTGATAGAACAGAAAAGTAATCGATACTAGACTCATTTATAATACTCTAAAAAAGAATCGATGCCAGTACTCATTCATATTTGCAAAAAAGTATCGATAATACTTGCACTTCCAAATATTTTTAGAGCAAACGCGAAAAGTTAACAAAATCAGATTGCTTTGTTTACTACATATACATTATGACCTCTTTCTTTTTGTACTGCATACTCAAAAAAAATTCTAAATACTCTGAATAAAAAGTTGAAAATCTAGCTGAAAATTTGCAGATTGTTTATAATTTTTGCACAATTTTTGTGGATTTATATTTTGTTTGTTAATGAGCTTGGCTTTTATGGACAAATAATAAACGAAAGAGAAACAGCCAAAATCGATCAAAATGTTGATGACTTAATCAGCTGATCACAAGTATGTATAAAATTGTTTTTATATTAATGACCAGTTTACAATGAATTTTAAATGTGCTCTGACGAAATGAGATATAAAATTTTTCGTTATAACTCGTCCATTTATATAGCTGGGAACAGGAAATTCCGCACTGTTTTCAATAATTATAACTCCTCTATCGATGTATGCAGATGTATTTAAAATCAGTAATCTGTCAAACTAAAATTTGCAGATGTTCATGAAAGGTATGAAGCCTTCGGCATAGCCGAAGACAGCGCTGCTCTTACTTGTTTTTTTTTTTAATTTAGCACGTTTTGCACTAGCAATAGTTGATGATTAATATAAGTACCTTAATACGTTAAAATGACATGCGCAAAGTTTTACAATTACATATATTAAGCAAAAGCCAGGAGTTTTGAAACAAGCTCACAGCAATGAAAGAAATGACTGATATTTTAATGTTATATTGTGCTTAAATATTTTTTTCTTTCATGAAACCCAGAGTACTTATAAGTACAGTGCCGTACAAAATTATTGGCTCGGAGACTCTTTCATCCGATCACAATTTCTTATCAGATCTTTTAGAAAAATTTTGAAAATGTAGCTTTTGGGCCAATAATTAATAAAGTGCAAGTCTGAAGTTACCAGAAAATTTCGTTGATTTTTTGCCATTATTTATTTTTTGCTGACAGTGTCTACCATATAAAAAAAAATTGTCGACATAGTTTGTATGGAAGAAACTCTCAGTAAAAACAATACCAAAAAACTAAATTTTTATGTACTGCAAAACTTCATTTTCAAAATTTTTATAAAAATTCTGATTAGAAAGTTGCAATTTGCATGCAAATTTATTGCATTTTCCGAGTTTTGCACAAAGTTTAGAAATTTTATTTTTATGTTTTTTGGTGTATTTAGTATAAACCGTATTTTTATAAAGGACAAAAAAATGCACATGCGTTGTGAAAAATTCTCTGTGCTTTAGTTGTGATAAGTTGTTTGTTTTGTTGGTGTACGTTGTAATGATCTCATGATCTCATGTTTTTTTGTGTTTTTGTTGTTGTGTGTCAAAATAAGATTTTACTACATCTTTTCGTACGTAATTTTTGTCGAAACGAAAGGGAGGGGAGCGAGCAACTTGAGATCCAATAAACATAATAAAAAAAGGGAGATGTTGGCAGCACGAAAATTGTGAAATGCACAGAAACTAAGGTGGCAACGCTGGGGGATGGAGATTGGACACTTGACTTCCTTCCGGAGTATTGAGCGGCGTAACTTTCTTCATTTATTCATTGTAAAGATATTTCATGTTTTGTTAAATAAATTAAGTATACTGCAAACATAGACATATTTGAGATATTGAAGATCTAATAGTCAAAATGACAATTTTTTTGGGTAAATTGACGATTTTTCAGCGAAAGCTTTCGGCAACGCTGCTTGTGTTGCTATCTTCAAAGTTGAGAACCAGCCAAATTTGCACATAAAGAAAATTCGTCATTAGGTCACGAAAATCGTCAAATCATCATGGCAGTAAAAAATCTTCAAAATTACGACCAGATCGTTAACCTGGCAACACTGACCAGGGTACCCAACTCAGTTTTGAGAATTCCCCGATTTTGCCCGAAATTTCGTAAATTCCCCAACCATAGATATGTATGTATGTATCTCCTTATTGAAAAAATTGTTATGTATTTTGATATATTTCTGGTATTTCTGTTTATTTTATTTTTAAATATGTATACATCAGCCCTGGGCGGCGCCTTCCCGGCGGGCATATCCGCGTATACATACACGCTCTGCTTCCGTAATTAGCCTTCAACAAGCCCTACAAGGTAATATGTAACACTAAAATCCCTGGACTCTTTCAAAATTACATAAAGTTGTCCATAAGAACTACAAAACTCTATTGAGCCAATTATATAATGGGTTTTTAATGGCAACGCATGAGCTGACGTTCTACAAAAACGTGGATCCCAACGGGGTTTATTTGGTCCCAATTGAGTTATATGGCCTTCTGGAGCTCCTAAAGGAAAAAAGCACCTAATAACTTTATAATATCTTCTAAAGGAATTTCGGAAGGATTCCTGATGTTCTGTGACTGGAAAACATTGTGCGATTGTCTATGTACAAAATAGGTCAATGGCTCTCTTACTTCAGGGATCGGTTATCGTCTCCGCCTAGAATCAGTAACATGGCACCCTCTCAAATTCCTAGTTTCATAAATGGCCTAAGGATGTAGTCAAGTTTTATGGGACCAGCTCAGTTGGTCTATATATTTCGATTTTTATACCCGAGCGCACTTCTGCACAAGGGTATTATAACTTTGTTCACATAACAGGCAAAACGAATCGAGATAGATATAGACAAATGTATACATAAATGATCAGAATGAAAAGAGAAATCGATTAAGCGGTGACTGTCTGTCCGTCCGTCCGTCCGTCCGTCCGTCAATGATGGCCGACGCATTGAGAGAACGGTTTTACCCATGATAAAAACATAACAAGGTAAAACCATTGAGAGGCAGTCTGACGCTTGCCAACAATATAATTTTAAAATCAAAACTCAAACTCACACACACATTCTCATTTTCAATCTCAAACAACAACAATTGTGAACAATACCCAACAAGCATTTCAGTAAATGTTTTTAAAAATAACTTAAAGTAAGTTTGCGATAATAAGCGCTAAATAAGCATTTTTAATATAAAGCTTATTAAAAGTTTTTTCAAATAAACCTCTAATAATTTTGAGAGCGAATGTTTATAAATAACTTAAACTTATAAATGAAATGCAAATGCCAACGACATGAAGTAGTAAATATAACATTTTTTCATTCGTAAGTGACGTGTTACGTTTTTTTAAAAAATATTTTTAAAAGTAAAAATTAGATAAAACCGATGCGGTAAAAAAAAAATCCAATCCAGGACCCGCAGCGCTAATCGGTGGAGCATTCGAGTCTTCAAATGATGAGTTCTCCTTATCCGTTCCTAGTTTAACATTCAATTAAAAATTATTCAATTTTTTTCAGAAAAGTTCATCAATGAGAATGGCGGCGATGAAGCGGAATATATACATAGCTGCATCGATGTCGTTTTTCCAATTTGCCAATAACCGCACGTAATTGAAAGCACGCAACAAGATGTAATAATTCACTTTTTTATGCTTAATTTTTGTGTGTTATCGTGAATTTGTAAGCTAAAATGTCTATTCCCTATTTATATTTTCGCGACTGTAGATGAGTCCGCCGAAAATTCGCATTTCGTTTAGTTTCTAGATGTTAAGCAATCTATGTATGAGTTTTTAATGAAATATCTTTAAATAAAGGGTTATAAAAATGTTTATAAATAGCTTTCTTTTTAAAATTTTTAGTAAGTTTATATTCACACGATTATAAACAACTTTTTTTTAACCTTTATTATAAGTTTACACTTTTACGCTTATAAAAAGCTTACTTTTGGACATTTATTACAAGTTTATATTACTAATCTTATAACCAATGTTCCTTTTCGATTATATTACGCTTACTTTCAAGCGTTTTATAAACAAAAAATCAACGTTTTGTAAGCTTAATGTTTATAATTGAAAACTTAAAAAAACTTTCTTTAAGTTTAGTTTGCTTGTTGGGATTTAATTTTATTATTTTCAATTTTATATGATTTTAAAATGTTGGCAAACGTCAGAACAAAATCATGGCCGACGAATTGAGAGAATGAATTTACCTTGTAATGTTTTTATCATGGTTTTACCTTACTATGCTTTTATCTTAATTAAAAATTTTTTGCTTCAAAAGATATTTATTCTTTGGACACAGATGACTTAAATATGATACAAACCAAGTGTACGCGCATTTTTTTTGGATTCTTGGACAAAGGCTGGTTGAAAGAAAAAAGTTGGCGACTTTTTTAAGACTTCATTGAAAGTGTAATGAATGCAAAAAAGCTGAAATTTTGCTATACTCCTTCTTAGCAGAAGTAATTTAGTATTTTCGACAACCGACCCCCTAACCAAATGTCTACAAGAAAAAAAAATTATTAAAAATCAACGCGATTATGTAGCCGCTTTAAACTTGAAATTTAGTGGGCTATCAAACTGCATACTTAAAAAAATTCTAAAAAATCTGAATAAAAAGTTGAAAATATAGCTAAAATTTGCAGATTTTTTATCATTTTTGCACAAGTGAAATGAAATGTGGATTTATATTTTGTTTGTTATAAAATGAGCTTGGCTTTTATGGAAAAATAATAAACATTAAATAAACAATCGAAAAACAGCCAAAATCGATCAAAATGTTGATGACTTAATCAGCTGATCACAAGTGTATGTATAAAATCATTTTTTATTAACGATCTCAAACCAGTTTACAATGCATTCTAAATGTGCTCTGTCGAAATGAGATTTTAATATACCTTACGTACATATGTACCTTTGTATACAATGAAAGTTTAATAAGAACAGTTATTGTACATTCATTTCAAAAATACGTTTTTGGGTAGGAAATGACGTTTTTTTCGGACCAAGAGGGACGTTTTCTCATGCAGAAGACCTGGCAACACTGCTCCTATGCACGCTCATCCATGCTCAAAGGTCTGATTATGCATACTTCGCATAACCTCGCACAACCATTTGTACCAGTGCAATAAAAATGCAACTTAAGAAAATGTGAAGCAAAATCTAAACTCAACAGATTTCTAAGTTTTTGAGTGTTCTGCTAATTTCTGGGTAATGGAATACAAACAAAATACGTGCGAAGTAGGGATGGCAAAGTCGACTTCGACTTTCGACCAAAATCTACTTTTTACTCCTAAAAGTCGAATTTTAGTGATCGACTTTCAGTTTATGGAAGTCGACTGAAGTCGACTTTTCACTTTCCCTCTCGACTTTTTTTAAATTTATTTGCCAATAAAAACTGATCTTCTAACAAGCGCGCGGAGTGCTGTTTGGTCGTATTTAAAAAAAAAAATTGTCAATAAAACTGAAGTGAAATGTGAAAAGTGTGGTAGCGAAATGAATTTTAAAGATAGTACAACAGTACAAATCATTTAAGAGCAGCGCATAAAATTACTATACGAAAACAAATTCCTCAAATTTGGTAATCGTTTGTCTCCACAATCTTCAATTAATAATGAGGTAAGATAAACATATTATATTATTATTATATTTATTTTAACAATTTCATGCAAGAAAGTTTTTCTGCTTGAGTTTATGTAAGTTTTTAAAGACAGTCTTTGGTTCGAATTTGACCAATCCGTAAGGTACAAAACTTTAAACACCGCTAAAAACGTTGCTGGTAGGATTCCAGTTAATATGCGACATAGTCGTGTGGATAGTCCCAATCCACTAGATGTCTGGGCTACTCCCATATTTATCCATGCTTATAAAGTGGCACTTATATTTATATTTCTACCAATACCCGCCAATTCTGCTCCATCGGAAAGGCCACATTTTTCAAAAAGTTGTCCGTAATTACCATATATCGATTCAAAAAATTTTTAGAGTTTTTTTTGTGAGAATTTATATTTTTTTTTCAAAAATAAGCATTTTCATGCTGCATAACTGGAACGATTTTCAAAATTTTTAAAAATCCTTTAGTGTCTGTTTTTTTTTCTTTACCTAGCATTGAATTTCACTAAATTACAGATTATTCTTAGGGACACGAATTTCGATACGATACGATACCATATCGATACTTTTGGCATTCGATACCGATATTTTCTACTCGATAGTTTTAAAACGATCTTTTTTGGAATCGAGTACCAGAACCCTAGTATCGTATCGAATGACATAAACTCACATTACAAGGATAATGTTATTAACAATTCTTCCCGATATAAATTGGACTTTAAAGAGTAGAAATTTGTAATATAGTTAGGATTGCATGTGGTGCAATTTGAACCCGCGGCCTCGGTGTTTTAAGTCAACACCTCAATCTCTACGTGTTGTTACACAATATGTTAGTGTTTGACCGAGATTCTCCTCCGATTTGTCGCGCGCGCCTTAATGTTGTGGCACAAAAGGGGTCCCTACAGTTTTAGGTCGACTCTGAACGGCGATTATGTCTTACTGGGAAGCTGTTTTCATTTTCAAGCTTTGCGCACTTCTAACCATTACACCACAGCGGCCTATATACGAGACCTATATTCAGATAAATTTTTTTGATTTTGGTATCGATATTTGGAATATCGAGTCTTTTTATTCCGATATTAATGGGTACCCGATATTTTTAAGGCGATACTTTAAATGAGTACCATATCGATACTTTCTGTTCGATATCGAGTTCCTAATTATTCTAAAGACCACTAGTAAATCATGATATTTTTGGCGTATTCTGAATCATATGTTTATAGCTAATATATGAGTTAAAGTTAAATGCAGAGTATACTTAATACATTTTCTTTTTATTAAAAAAGTCGAACAAACAGGCTAACCTAATATTCGCGGCTTGCGTTTTGGTACGCACGCCGTCGAATATGTTTTTTTGCGTCACCCGAAATTGGCTTGCGTGCGTTTGCATTTGATTTCATTGAGCGAAACGTCAAATCAAAATGTCACGCAGAACAAAAATTGGAAATTGAGTTAGCTTCATACGCACGCCGTTCAATTTCGGTTGGTCCCATACAAGTTGTATGTGCATGAGAAATTTTTGACAGTAAATTGACGGTGCGTGAATATTAAGGTTAGCCTGAAGAAAGTCGACTTTTAAAGTTGACTGTACAGTACAGAGTAGGGATGGGTAGTGGGGGGTTGAAATTCGATTTTTTCCGAATTTCGAACATTGCCCAACCATTCGATTATTCGATTCGAAATTCGGTGGTGCAAATTCGATTTACTTCGGATTT